>NC_060165.1:18164708-18164933 GCF_021292245.1 Micropterus dolomieu | reverse complement strand
CGGAATAACCGGAGGAGTATAAAGCACACCTGTACACACTCATCATTAGCTTTTTTCTATTCAGCAGGCGCTCTGTATGTTGTTTGAAGAAAGCTCCAAGCAGTGTGTCTTACCTGAAGAAGAAGTCTACCAGCATGTCCGGCAACCAGATGTACAGAAGGTGTGTTTTTTTTCTTGCCCTCGGTACATCACGGATGGAGATTCTCATGAGATGTGTGTCTCATG
>NC_060165.1:18148743-18164608 GCF_021292245.1 Micropterus dolomieu | reverse complement strand
CTAAAGTGCCTTCTTGTGCGGCAGGGTCCACAGTGCTGCAGGCATTCATCCTCCACCTCATGTGACAGCGGAGGACGGGAGACTTCATCTGCTCTGCTCTGTCAGAGCACTGAGTATTTACACTCTGAGGTCCTCCCGTTGGAGGAAGGCTGACCAGCTGCTAGTGTGTTTTGGGTCCCCCAGGGGTGGGCTCCCTGCATCCAAACATACTATTAGCAACTGGATTGTTCAGACTATTTCCCTGGCCTATCAGGTGCGCGGTTTGCCTTCACCTGTGGCTGTGAGGGCTCATTCTACCAGAGGCATGGCGGCCTCTCGAGCCCTCCTTTCCGGGGCCTCTCGAGGATGTTTGTTTAGCGGCTGGCTGGGCCACTCCGCACACATTCATTCGGTTTTACAGTCTTGACCTTCCTTCGGCACCTGGCACTCGTGCGCTCTCCTCTTAGTCGTGCCACTTTATTGCACACTGGGGCAGGCGGGGTTTTCGGCACGGTTTAGTGGGAATCTCGTTCCCATAGTGTCGTAACCGACGCAGTTCGAGTTCCCTCGAAGGGGAACGTCTCGGGTTACGTATGTAACCTTGGTTCCCCGAGAAGGGGAACGAGACACTGCGTCGGCCCGCCGCACCTCTCTCCCCGCCTGAAGCGCCTGCTTCATAGTTTAAGCTAATGATGAGTGTGTACAGGTGTGCTTTATACTCCTCCGGTTATTCCGTCACACCTTACCGTTCTAGCAACAAGCCAATAGGATTGGAGTGATTTCATTCACGTTCAGACCTGCTACGCCTAGAGGCGTTCCCATAGTGTCGTAACAGACGCAGTGTCTCGTTCCCCTTCTCGGGGAACCAGGGTTACATACGTAACCCGAGACGTTATAAGAAGAGACAGGAGAAAAAAAAAACAGGAGGAGAGGGTTGCAAAGCTCCCAAATTACATTGTTTTGGATTACTGAGGACATTGTCAAAGATCTCGCTCAATGCAAGATCGTCGGATGCCTTCTTAAATAGGTGAGTAACTTTACAAATACTTTTTCAGTGGATTTGATGTGGCTGCCATGCTGTTGTTTACAGGCTGTTATCATTTCGTGGTCAGGTCGCACACAACACAGCTGCTGCTGCAGCGTGTGTGTGTTGGGAGAGACGCACACAAAGAGAACTGTTGAAATTAATATGTTAACATGCAAATAAATCAATTTAAGGAGCTTTAAATTAGATATTTATTGCATCTAATCGTATCAGTTGTTAAACCGTGGCAAAATGTGGAAATAAGGCACATACATCAATATAGTGTTCCCTTCTAGACACAAACGCAGTGTGTGTTTGCGTGTGATTCCTAACGAACGGCGTAGCCAAAGGGCCCATCATAACAGCCTGTACTGGGGCCCTTTGTTACTACCTTACCCCGCTGCTTGGAGACCACTGTTCATGTCTTGGAGACCACTGTTCATGTCATCCTTAATTTATTTTAACTTGCGTAACATATTTAACTTATGTCACATACCTGGGGAGTCAGGAGTCAATAGTTGTATAATAGGTTTTTCAAAAATTGTGAATCACAGAGGTCAAAGTTTCTTGAGCAAACGGTCATAAATGTGCACAAAAAATATTAGGCTGATGGGTCAAGTAATAAGCAAGATTAGCTGCGGACAGATATACATGCACGTGAGCACACACACACACACACACACGACCAAACGGATAAACCCCTCCAGGCTTGTGCCTGGCTGAGATAATAATCCCCAGAGTAATCAATACACGGTTGACATACCACTTTGGTAATTGTAGCAGTGGCAATAATCTTTTAAGGTTGCGGCCGTAAAAAAAAAAACATTGTATTCATCTGTTCATTCATTCCTGTCCTCATTATGTGTTGCTTCCAGAGTAGAGAACACTATTGGCTTTATGGCCATGGTGAAGTTTACCAATATGGTGTCAGTGGCAGTGTAATTGAACAATGGCTGCTGGTACCTGGCACTGAGTCTAAATCACTTGCTGTGATGAGGGTAATAAAAAAACCACCAGAGGAAGAATGAGAGACGGGAGTGCCTTTTATTTTATACTAATTACACTGTAAATTCGAGTGGTAACATTAAGTATCGCAGACCAAATCTAAAGGGAAATTATGTGGCACAATTAATTAGGAATCAGGGACATGGTCAAGCTCCGTATTTTATGGGTAAATTTTAATTCTATTGGATTTGGTTATTACTACCTGGAGGGTTTAATAGTCAAGGGGGTCAGCAGCCCTATCTTCTCTCCTGGATCACTAAGTGGGTTTACACAGTACCATTGGTAATGAGGAGACCACAAAACCTCACAGGATAAGCTCCTAAGAGTACCTTCATTTTTCACAACATATTCTTTACAGCAAGATGAAGCATTAGGTAACTAAAATGATGGAGTATGTATTGCCCTGAATAGTGAGTAGCCTACTAATATTAATATTTTTCAAAAGTGAGGGGGTTTTAAATTCTCCCTGCTGAGAGTTTTACTAACGTGGATGACTTCTGATTTCTCATTTTTATGCCTCTGAATAGGTTTGCCTTGGATGTGGGAAAAAATAAGTTGTGGGCATGATTACAATCTCCCTGAGACGTGGAAGGTGCACTGTAGGAGTCCATCGATGTTCTTTCACAGCTCATCAGAAGGCTCTGGGAAAGGAAAAGAGGAGTGTGCAGTGCTGACTGGCAAACAGCCAAAACACTGTGGCTTAGGCAAAAAAACTCTATGACTGAAAGCTGGTCATGACATGTCATTCACATGTGATAGTCAAAAACAATTCTGGGTTTTCTTAGACATTTCGTCTTATGAGTGAACTGTGGAAGGTCTATGTATCCCCCAGGATGCCATCATCTCAGACACTTCTGATGATTATCACTGATCTTTCTATAAGCAGGAAAGGTAAGTTTAAGAATACCAAGTCACAACAACACAAATTTACTGACGTTTCTAAGCAATAGCCTGGTGTTGGTTGCTCAAGACAAAATCAGCTATCCACAGCGGATCTGGTGTTGGTAATCACACTTTGACAAAGCACGTCACTTAAATTAGACACTGCAGATGGAAAACATACCTGCCGCCTTCACAAAGCTCTAAAGGGAATTAATCAGCTAAAAGAGAATAACGTCATACGGACAAGCTGTTATGGATGCTGGAAAGAAAAGGAAAAAAAGTAATACATTTACAGTCTTCCCTGCTGCCAGTAAAACTTTGTCTGTGACGTTTTGCAATAATCCAGGTCATAATATATCTAGGAATTCTAGTCAAAAAGCAACTGGACTTTGTCCCAGAGACAAACGGATGAGAGGCGAAACCTCTTCAAGAATGTAAAGCAAGTCAGGTTGACTTTTGCCTTAGCCCTTCTAGGTAATAAAACGTTTTGCTTCTTTGTGATTATGTGGATCTTATGGTCAATGAATGTATGATCAAAGTTACAAAGAAAGCAAAACATGAATCAAAGAACTTTTTTTGAATGATTTTGGCAAAGTCTGTGAGTTTGCCTCCACCAATTAAAGTTGGGAAAATATTAGCAGTGCACACTATGCTGTTGACCTGGTGTGAGGACGTAGGAAAATTGTGAAAAAAGTAATAAATACCGACACTAAAACTGCTGGATTGTGATCGAGTGATGAGAAAGCAAGACTAAATTCCTGTTGCAAGCTAGTGGCTTTGTGAGCCTTTGATGTCGTACGAGATGCCGTCCTTCAGATGAAACGTTAAATCAAGGTCCTGACTCATTGTGGTCATTAAAGATCCCATGGCACATGTCACAAAGAGTAGGGCGTTCCCCGGTATCACGGCAAAATTCCCAACCTCGCTTTCGCCATCTAATCATCCCCCATGGTAATTGGCGCAACGTTTCCCTCCCTTTCCGCCTCAAGCTGATGTGGGGTGAGCGTTCTGGCACTAAATTGCTGCTGTGCATCATCCAGGTGGGTGCTACACATTGGCGGTGGTTGAGGTGAGTCCCCCCCCAATTCACTGTGAAGCACTTTGAGTTTCCATGATAAAGCGCTATATAAATGTAAGTCATTATTATAATGATGATGGTGATGATATAGACACAGATATAGAGACAGATATTTCACTCATCAGCATGTTATCATTTAAACTTTCTCAAAATGTCATCTGTGAAAAAGGCTAATTGGAGTGCATCATACCCATTTGGGTGGAATACGGTTTCAAGATCACTAAGATCTTTACCCCACTTTTGGAGACAAGCCAGGTGCTGAGAGTTAGTTGATAGATGTTGAAAGACTGAAAACAGCTGCATAGCCAACCAACCATTTTGAGAAAGTTGCTGTTGTGAAGGAGTCATGAATATTTAAAATAATTATAATGAGAGGCTTACTTCTGTGAGGCACTTAATGGTCTCTAAGTTACAGATGAGTGGTCAAAAGGTTGAAGCCAATGTGAGAGCTCAAGACAAAGTCGTAACTGTTGTAGCAAGTTAATTGGTAGCGCCTATTGTTTCCAGGTCCTACGCTTCCTCACTTCCTTTTTCTCTCTGTCATCAATGTCTTTTTCCACTTCCTCCGTCTTTTTTGTTACATACCCTCTTATAGTTTTGCTTCTTTTTTCTTCTTTTCTTTCACTTCATGCTCAGCTATAATCAAGGCTGTGTTTATATTGAACCATACAGTGCAGTGTAAGCTGTGAAACAGTAACAAGAGGAACACTTGCTTGTGTAGTCACTCTTAAAGCGCAACGTGCAGAGAGCTAACGAGACACACTGACATTGTGCTTACTCTGCAAACTGCTCTGAAAAGAAAAGTCAAGCCAGTCAATACTTGACACTTGGAACAGTTAACACAGATCGATTAAGTTCACACTTTTATTGGCACTATGAAAAGAATACACTTCTCTAAGCCAAACAAGTTGATATTATCCCTTGAATACATGTTTACCATCCTGTTGGTCAGCATACATGACATGGCAAAAAGGGGAAAGTGTTTGAAGCTGTTTTCTATGGTGCATTCCCATTTCATAATTCATTTCAATTCAACTTTTTCTCAGTGTTTCTTTTGTGATGAATTTAAAAAATACTTAGAGTCCTGTAATAAAGCTTTTGTGTTCAGCCAGTAAACCAGTTATTTTAATTAAATGCTTCATGTTTACAGCTTAGTTTGTTCTAGATGCCTTTATTATGTCATGGCTCTACAGTGAAGTACAATTTAGATCAAGAATTATTCCAGAGATTGTTTAAAACCTGTTTTCTTACTTTCCACCATTATGACTTTGTGATTTTTATCACTTTGCTTCACTGGCAGGGGCGGATTGGCCACCTAGCAATTCTGGCAGAGGGGCCGAACTATTTGTTTCGGGGTGGGCCGGTCGGATTGATATTAATATCAGTGTTTCCCACACATCAGCTTTAGTTGGGCAGCCGTTGAGGTACGTTCAGAGAGCTGTGGTCTTCTTGTAGGCTAGTGCTGGGAGAAAGGATGCTACTGTAGGCCTAGCAGAGTCAGGGAGTGTGGTAGAGGTAGGAAGAAAACAGTCACACAAAAATGTTCAGGTTGTAATTGACTCTGCAGTAGAGAAAGATAGTAACAGCAGACAAACAGACAGAGAGCACAGACTCTACAACATACTCAGATGGACAGCCATTGTTTTATCTGCATGTGCAAATTTGTTGTGTGCTCTTAAAAAACTATTGAGCGTTGTGTGCCAGTCACATACATAAAATGTTACAAATCTGTTACCATTGGTGTCATTTACACTAGAGTTGCTGGGGACATGTCCCAAAGACTTTTTGAAAGCAAAATTGGTTAAAATATGTTCTGAAAAATAGCTTGGAACAAGAAATGTTAAATCACAAATGAAAATGCTTTGTTTATTTGTGCAATAAGAAAACATGCAATGCAATTTAAATATAGAAGAAACAAATGTGCATTGTCCAAGAAAATTACTTAAGCAACAAAAAAAAAGCTACTGATTTTACTGCATTATATTCCATTTTATTGTTATATTTTGAATTGTCACCTGCTGAATTTTATGCTGCCATTCATATAAATACAGACATTTACTCCATAAATTGGTGCAGAAAATGTCTCCAGAATGCAGGACATTAAGTGTTTAATGCTCAAAATCTTCTGGGGGAGACCTACATGTAGCCTAAGTAGTGAATGTGTGTTCGTGGGGATATGTGGTAAGGTGGGCTGCCGTGGCTACAGTGCCAGGGCTGAATTTTTATCCCAGTCCGCCCCTGTTCACTGTTAAGCCCTATTAGGTTTTCCAGCAGCACTGCTGCCAATACTTGCACAGCCAACTCCAAAGAGAAAATGAAATATCCTTTAAAACTTCCATTGCTTGCTTTTCGGCCACTTTGGCACAGCACAACATGTTGTAAACCCAACGTTGCCATGTTACCTTACCTGAAGTTGTTGTGGATAACATCTCCTGTTTGTAGCCATCTGGTTAATGTAAGTCTAATAAGAGATAAGATCATTTCCAAGTCAAAAGTAATGTTTTATAAATAACTACTTAAACATGGTTTTCTGCGCAAGTCTTACTCAAGACTTACTTAAGTCCAAGAGCTGTGAATATTGGACTTACATTAACCAGACGGTTACTGACATAACATACCCAATATTTTCCTAAACCTAACCCAGTAGTTTTGTTGCCAAAACCAAGAGTATACAATTTTAAGAAAAATTATAAGTAAGAGATTTCTGAAGCAGGATGTGTAATCATTTTTTGGATTCAAGTGTTGGCCTTACTGTATGTGTGTAATGGAGTTTATAATACTCTGTAAAGCTCTACAGTTGAAGTAAGTAATGAAACTTTGATTCGGTATCAAGATGGCAAAACTAGGAAAATCAGGCAGAGTGAAACTGTTAATATTTGGTTCATTATTAATATGATTTTAAGTATTTTTGTCGGTTGTTTTATTTGCTTCCCAGTTCTGTGAAACAGTTTTCAACTAACTGTGTCAAAAAAGGGTAACGGGGTCATTGTTGTGTCTGTTTGCATGCTGGGTCTGTTTGCATGCTGTGTAGCTGTAGGTGTGTTTGTGTGTGTGTGTGGTGTTTGCCCATGTTTGTTTACTGTGGATCATCAAATTTCAAATGAGCCACTCAGCCTCTCAACACTTGATGAAATGCCACCTTTCCAAAAATAGCCTTGCTTTTGTTAAAGGAAACATTTTAAAGTGAAATAGGCAACTGCCATCACTCAGTTCAAAACAATTATAAACCATTCACATTCACTGATTTATTTAGTTAATGTGCTTTATAAAACAGCATGTCAATACACATACACTACATATTTTACCCTCGAGCTTGGTATTTCTCACAAGGTGTTAAATTAAACTGCCGTTCATTTGAATTCAGTCCAAGGTGCCTGCAGTGTTTCCACCTGAGTTATTAACTTTATATGCTGCTCAAGTCAATCAGCTTGATCAATAACTAATATGCTGGATGACTGTCTTTTTCTTTCTTTTTTGGCAAATACACAAATCTTCACCCTGTTGCATGTTATTTGCTTTGTACCTCGCATGATATATCCTGAAGTCCTGAACATGACACGTATTATCATTAATATCACTATTTTCACAATTTTTGTTAAAAGAAATTGTATGATAAGATAATTCAACACATTTTGTTCAACCAGTGGATTGCTGTGTCCCCCTGCGAGATAAGTTGCTAAGGTGTGAAAGCTCATCTTGCTCTATTTTTCTTCAATAAATACTGATTTTCAGTAGTAGCTGTCCAAATACCATTTTTCTACTTTTCACACCTTCCATCTTTGGCGTTTTTATTTAGTTATTTCTCCCACCAAGACGTGAAAACCAAAGAGAAGCAGTCATTTTGTGGAGTTAATTCTAAGTCTTTCTTAACAAAAAGGAGTCAACACTCTGTCTTATCTAATTTCAACGTGTGGAACTCTCACTTGCTTCTGCACACCCACTCATCATGCCACTCTGGTCTCATTTAACAAGTTAGAAATGAAAATTGTTGTGATCCACAGAGACTATTAGCTTCTCAACAGAGCCTTTGGCAGTTATGTGGTCCCATTTGCAATCATGCATCTCTATACTTAGACATACCTTGCTTTCCAGAGCAGAATCTTACACAGCTATTAAAAATGTACTGCACTCTCATTTTAACATATCCATCAAAGGCAGTTTCTGGAACACTGTACCTACACATACTGAAGTTGATACTTTTAAATAAAACAATAGAAGTTCGCCTTTAGGTCTTTTCACACTGGTGGTCCAAATCCAGATACATTTTGCATCAAAATGTGTCACTAAATCCTCTCTCAAACCCAGCAAAGGATGAGCACCAGAGTTTACTTGCATAACACAGCCTGAATTCCAGTTAATTTCAACTGTAGTATGAAGTAAGTATTGCTTCAACACAGTCTACACTCAGGACCTAAAACAAAAATGTTGACAGGATGACACCATTGGTTACAGAACTAAATAGATATGTGTCGTTCTTGGAGGCATTGACAAACAACCTATTTTATTTAGCATATGTTGAGTGGGTCATAACTTGTAATTCATCCATTAATGACCAGTGGTACATTTTAGTAGCCCAGCTGTCCCTTCTTATCAAGTTGCACAACCAGCAATTCTCAATATTTCTGAATGTCCTATAGTGTCTGAGCCACAGGGAAAGAATACTAAGCCTGCTGAATCCGTTCTTCTTTCCCCCTTGTACTTTCCTCCCTTATTCTCTCTTGTAGTTTGTGGCGATAAGAATGCAGGGAGTAATTATGAACAAGATATAGAGTTTCTAACATCAATAGCTCTGCTGGGTTGTATAAAAGCTAAAAAGCAGCATGTTTTCTGCCTGATTAAAATTCCTTTGGTCCTCACTTTCCAGACTTCTAATGCATCAGTTCCAGAGATTAACGTTTCTTATGCAAAAACAGGGCAACCACCCAAGCGCATGTCATTCTTGTCATGAATTGCACATACAAAGAAAATTTCAGTTTTATTATAGGTAATATAGAAGGACAATGTTTAGAGCAGCCAGTGCATAAACTCTTATAGTTTTCAATGTCATTGCATATATTTGTCTTAAGAATATTACCACCCGAGGGAAAATTTCACTCTGCAAATATCAAGACAAATGCGGGACACATAACCACACACAAATCAAACCTTACATATAGAATGTCTACAACCATCCATGTCTACATGTACTGAACAGGCAAGTAAGGCCCATTTCAGTCAGTCTGTACATTCTGACAGTTTGGGGATAAAGCACTGAAATATTGAAAAAGCTTCTGCATTGAATCGAACAGCTGTAGTCAAGGTGACTCAGAAATATGTAAATGCTCAGTATATCTTATTCTTCAGTTGTAGTGATTCATGATTACCCCCAAAAGATGGCCCAGTATCCACCATCGTCCTCTTTTGGTTTTGTTTTCTTTACATCAAAATAAATAAATAACTGACAATACAAAGAACAGTCCAGTGAATCTATAATTAGTTTTTATCCACACATAGTGTATGCACATAAACATACCTGACATTAAGCAATTGCTGTTTAATCACTCTCACTGGCCTGGGACCATCACATTTCCTGAAAAGCTCACCTCCCCCAACAAAAGCATACTATAGGTCACCAGCCCTCCCAGTGCTCTAAATGGACTAACATTGTTCCAAACCATTAAATGAATTTTCACACAACATCAGTACACAATGTAAGACATGATTCAATTACTTGGAGACATTCCGCACTAGGCAGTATTTTCATATCAAGCCAGAGTTTCCCTGCAGGTCACCATCTGTAAGGGTGGATAATATCACATAAATGCATTTCAACACTTACCATGGCGGCCTCATTGTGTCCTGCTCAGCGTGAAGGACAACAACAAAAAAAGAAAATCAAGGAAACAGGCGTGCATATCAAGCAGCTATGATTAATTTCCCAACAGCTGAAACTTTCCAGCTTCTGCAGTAGGAATAAAAAGATGAGTAGATTTAAATGTTTTAACTCATCACATTTATTCTCACATTGCTCTGGGAATAAGCGGATCCCAGTCAATGTTTTTCAATTTATATTTCCACCTGCTAGTGTTTCTCTCAGAAGCTTACAGTGAAACACCACCTCAGCACATCTAAATTAATTTTCATAAAAGACTAAATGAGTACATTATTAAATAAATGCTATAAGCTGTTCTACCTCATGTTCGACACTAGCTTTGGGTAAACATTTTACATCATTGTCTTTCAGTGGTTTTGGCATTATAAGCTTCATTGTGCCTACTTTTGGAGTCTGTACATCACAGTGTGTAATTGCGAGTGCAACTTTTGTCTGTTTTATGAAAAGGAAGTTGGAGGCGGAGATTGTCGTTCCTCTCCAGCAGTGTGTGTCATGCATATTGTCGTCATGTTGCAACAGCTATAAGAAGTGATTAAGGTCTGAGTTGATGATTAATGGTGTGTACTTTTTTTCTGAGCATGAAAAGACTATCTTTTATTATTCAAGAATTATTAAAACAAAAGAGCAGAAGACACAATAAAATCATGGATTTCTTGTGTCCTGTAAAATGAGAAACTTCAAACTAATTTGTTGTTCAGTATGAACAACGTGTTTCAGTGATTGCACTTGACTGGCTGCTTCTCAAAGCAGAAAAGATTTGTCATCAAGCTTAGGACAGCAGAGGTATTGAAAGTACTGATACATGTTGTTAATCAAAGTGCAATTTCTGCAATGGTAAAATAGTGATTAGTCTGAACATTGTTAACACATCCGTCGCACAAAGATTAATATGAGCACTTTTTTCTGAAAGCGTTGGTATTGGACGCTAGGGGTGGGAATCGCAGGGTACCTCACGATATGATACAACATACGATACATGGCTCACCATAACGATAATTTCACGATTCAGCAATTGTGCGATAATCCATAAATCGTTTGACAATCCTAAAGTGATACATCACAATATCTGTCTATTAATGCAAAATGCCCGATAAAAAGTTTACTATTTATTTGCTGCAAATCCAAACTGTTAGAAAACAGCACAATTCTCCTCAGTCTGTTAATAAAACTACAGAGCAACTATGAAAAATTATTATCAAAACATTTGTTTATAAAAGGCACATTAAATGCAAATTCACAAAATTTTTACTGCAAATACAAATTGCTGTGCACCGCCTAAGTCTAATACGTACATCACATTATATTAATAACTGTTCAGTGACACAGCGTTGTGCTGCACTTTCTCTTCCTACTGATAGCTGTATTTTTAGGCCACTGGCAACATTGGGTTTGAGTTTTGACCCTTTGGGATTGCTGTAGCTGGGTTTTGTGGAGTGCAGAAGCAGTAGAGTAGCAGATCAAGACAGTGAAGTTAGCAACCCTTTTTTTTTATTTAACAGAGCTCATGAAACATGTACTTAAAGTATTTGCACAGTATCTCACTCAAGATGTTCAGCATGTGAAGCAAAATGTGTAGTTTATGTTAAGATTGTATTTTCGCGGTCGCGATGCTAATGTCTGTTAGCACATTAATGGAGATTCACATTAAATGTTGGCATTGAGCTAACCGTTGAAGTGCTATTTTTTATTAATATTATGTATCGATATGATGGGCTGGAATATCAATACAGTATCATGTAAAAATGTACAACGATATATTGCCGTATTGATTTATTGTCACACCCCTATTGGACGCCAGAGATCAGAAGGGTCTGGATTGACAGGTCGCCATGATAGCGACTTGTCAATCACAAGGTAGTCGCGCCCTAAAGCATATACTGCTTTATCATCTATTTTCCCATAAATGGGACCATACTTTACTAAATGAACATCATGCTGTATTGATGAAGATTTTAATATAGCCACTGAAACCATAAACCCATTAGGAAAGTGTTTAAAATAAATCAAGTTAGAAGTATGGTTATTTTACCATTATTTGTCATGGAGCCGTTATAAAGAATGCAGGTTCAACTTACTTCCTGGATGGCTTCATTCGTGAGAGCTGGAGGATGTCGCTTGATCTGAACGCAGTGATGAAATTCACTTAAAGGTTTTATTGATTCAAGTGCTAAATGGGTCCAGGGATTTCTATACAACGTATCATTAATGTGTTTCTAGCCACTGTAAATACACTATTGGCATCTGTCAACATGTGTAGCTTAAGGTTTGAAGGAAGCAGAGAGGCAGTGAAACTGTGTTTTTATTATTTATTGTTTAAATAATAGAGTTCCGCTGAAAGGGCAATCTATAATGCTGTAGATGTTACTTTTTATATTCTTTGTACATCAATACATACCACCAGAATCCTGTAGAGCTCCATTTAAAAGGCTGATGTTTCTGTGAAGTGTACATGGGGGGAATGTAAATACAATTGTGTACAAATGTCCATACTAGACTGCCCAGTGCAGAGAATCAATAAAATAAAAAAACGTGATAATGTTTTGGATCACTTCTCTTGATCACTTGGTTAGCAAATTATGAAGCCACAAGAATCGGAAGCAGCTTACACTGATCTGTGAAGTCTTGCTTCAGGTTAACTTGTAACCTCCCATCCAGGAGCCGCCAGGTTCACTCAATAGGGCTTGCAGGCTCAGCAATCAAATTACACAGTCGCTGCCTCTGTGAGACCTTACTGGAGCACAGTGCAGATGTACACAACATGGAGTAGGTACTCGGCTGTGGTTAAAAGGACACCATTCCCACTTAAAATGAATTTTAATGACATTTCTAGCACAGGTTAATCTGTTCCTACACAAGCAAACTGTGTCTAACCTTCACCCACTGACAAATTTAGTAGCTCTTCCACTAAATTGATGTTTGCTTGAGCTTTTAAATCAAAATGACCTTCATTTCATTATATTACCAACAGTTACGAACCATAAAATGTGACCATATCCTATAAAATCCCAGGGAGAGTCAGTGGGCACCAGCCAGTGTCCTTTGCACAGTAAATGGTCAAAGCATTTGTATCCTTACACCTTTAGGAAATTCCAAGCTCTCTTGTGCCCAGCATGTGGAAAGAAACATGACTGTGAAGGCACGATATCCCTTACAGTGTGTGTTAAAACTGGAAGACATGAAAGTCCTTGTTGTGTCGAGTTTAACACAAGCAATAATGATGCCAGCACAGGGTACAGTGACATTTCAAACTGCGCTTTTGGAGTTAAATTTAGAAATGTATTCATTCTGAAGCCAATCTCAAAACCCATCAGCTAATCATGCATGATTGGTCTCTGGAGGGAATGGGCAATGTAATGGGACTGCAGTGCAATGATTAAGAGTAATCACTTTTTATCACCCACACATAAAGTAAGTAAAAAAAATCCTAATGAAAGGTAGAACCACACATATTAGTATATGTAAATATGTGGTATATGTACCGCATGTATCTTTATGGGTTTGTTTTGCAGAGAATTGAAAATCTGAATGTCTGACCATAAAAGTAACATTAAGAGATGAGAAGTCTCCCGTACTTTAGCTAGACATTATAATGTCTTAGGCCATGAAGTCTGTACGCTGTGTTTTATGGTTATTGAGGTAGTTACACCAATGAGGGAGGGAGGATATGGGGATAAAAAGCCTTGTGCAAAGAGAAGCTTATTGAATACATCATTTAAAATCTAAATATCCTAAGGGTTTGAATGAGGAGTAAGCACTATCTTGCTCTGTTAGTAATGAGTTTGTGCAGAGGGGCATTTCAAATACTGTTTTTATTAAGATTGTATTTGTGAAAATAAATGTGTTCATTATATTTTATGCATATTTATGGAACCTGACCTAACTGAAAACATGCGCCACTCAGATACTGATGTAATGACTCAATAAAAGGGAGGACTCAAGTATGATTCTTAAATTCTATTTTGATGTTGGTGTCTTCAGATAGAGAGGGGGGAACCATTCCAAAAGGAAGACAGCAGTGCAAGGACAATATAGCCTCTGTAGTGATCAGCCAGTGTGGATTTGTTCAGTTTATATCAAATAAATTTGGAGATCCCAAATTCTTTTTCTCTCACTGAGATCAACCCTCAACAGACAGTTGAAGCGACCCCAAAGTAGGGGGTGAAAGGTTTGCTTTCCCTAAGTGCTGTTTTGGGCAGTTCGATCGTAAAAAAACTTGCCACCTTTGGTGCAGCCAAGATAAGACTCAGTGCCTGACTGTTAAAATGACAAATGCTAACACTAACCAGAAAATCACTTTCTCCTGAACAGCCTATCAGAACTCTTTTAGAAGGGAGGGCAGGAAACCCTAAACTACCCCTCCACACACGTAACCATCGCAACTGATCTTCCCCTTTGTTTAATTAACTCACATCAAAGGATATTCTCATCTTCACACCCAGATGTGAATTGGTGAGAAACTCCAGACGCCGGAGAAAGAACACAGTCCACATTCCTTTGTGTGGACAAAGGAATACTGTCTCCTCAAAACTTGCATTACCATGTTTAAAGGCAGGGTAGGCAATTTGCTTCTAAAACACTTTTTGTCATATTTGTTGAAACTGTCTATATACACCAATGCATATTAAAAAGTTAGGTGCACTGAAAAAGAGAGTATAAAAATCGGCTGTCTGTAGTCCTCTCAGTGCTGCAGTAAACACAGCCACTCGTTTCATTCGGACCGAATGCAATGATTAGCTGGCTGACTGTCACTCTCCCTCGCTGCCATGGCTACCAGCCCTGCTGCTACAGGAGCTGCCCCCGTGCGCGCACCCGGGCAGCTCGCTCATACCTGACGAGCGAAACGTCAGACAGGAGGTAAAATCTGCATGGCTTTTCAACGATAGTGACAACTGAGGAACACCAAGGGGCTGACACAGCGTGGCTTTATTTCTGCTGGACAGGTAATCTGGCTTTTATCATTTTGATGGTGGTTTGTTACTTTCATCGCTAGCAAACACTACCTACGCATAGAGCTAACGGTAGCTACGAGTGCAGGCTGGTGTAGGAGCCAGAGCAGAGACGATGAATTATATCTAGCTGTAGGTGAGCTGGAAAACAGCAGCGCAAGCTGTGTTTTCCGACGCTAACATTAGGTAAGACAATGTAAGTGTAGACTGCGCTGGTTTAGTTATTCACCATATAGGTTTATTGTTATACTATGTTTACACCTAACTTTAGTTATCTTTACCTTGTACCTAATTTGTTTGTGATTATCTTATGTCTGCAGTTGATGTTTGACTGTATGTTACTTTTACAAATGTGGTGATGTAGCTGTGTGTTTGTAGTTATGAGAAAGACATTTCAACGTTAGTATACATAAAAATAATCGCTAAAGGTCCCCAAGTATCGGTGTTTCTGGTATATAAGCTACCTATAATATAGTTGACATTGTTCGTAGCTAAACCTACTATGTGAAAACATTTTACTGTAACTGGTGCTCTTATGCCATTACTTATTTTACCAGAAGTAAAATTTACTGTATGTTTTATTTCTACTGTGTCCTCAGGTCACCTGCAGTCTTCCAACACCCTGTACTTCTCACCAGTACACTGATCGGACCATGCTGGCTGGCCTGGATTACAATCACCGTGTCCACAGACCAGCCAGGAGAAAAGCTGATGACACAATTCAGTATGTTACATTATGAGTACTCTTGTGCATTTTACTCAATACATTTCTAAGTGATGAATCAAAAAATATTAAACAGTGTGAGAAATACAGATAAATGGTGCTGATTTATTGTTTTGATTGCATTTTATGTGAAAATGCCAAATGCTCTATAAGAGAACAATGTCAGGTATTACAAACTTTTCACTAAACTGATCCTCCTTTCTGTATTATCAGGTACAGCAAGGTGTACAGGAAGTGGACTGAAGGTGGACATTGCAGACCTCTAGAGTGCCATCCTCCTCCTCTGACGGTTGTCTACTACTGAGGAGATGCCTAGAAGCAGAACCAGGAGACCTGATGATCCCTGTTAACATGG
>NC_060165.1:18143211-18148643 GCF_021292245.1 Micropterus dolomieu | reverse complement strand
GTTGACGATGGGTCCTGTCTCGACTTTTTGACCATTTTAGAATAATCTAATGCTCTGACAGCATTAGACTGGCTTTCTATGGGCATGCACAAACATGTGCTTAAAACAACCCTTAACGTTCATTTTCAAAACTGTGCAACTCACCGAGTGGTTAGTGTTGTTCATTCATGATTGAAAACAAATATATCGGCGCAATGTATGCTTTCAATCCGTGTTATTTGCTATAGTGGAACTATTTTTTCAGATACCTCACAACCGCGTATAAACTTCTGCTCGATATTTGATATATTAGCGCAGTAATATCAACGAGCACTGAGTCCTTCAACAGAAATCATGCGATTTTACAAATTGGCAAATAAAACACGACAGAAACTGTATTTCGCTACGCTACTTGTTTTGGAACATCAACGAACACCACTAACCACTCGGTGAGTTGCACAGTTTTGAAAACGAACGTTAAGGGTTGTTTTAAGGACATGTTTGTGCATGCCCATAGACAGCCACTCTAAAGCGGTCAGAGGAGATTCTAAAATAGTCAAAAAGTCGAGACAGGACCCATCGTCAACATTTCTAAGTCCACCACTCTAGTTCATCTAAAACAAACGACAAAATAGACTCAAGGTGTTAAATACTGGAATTATCCTTTAAGTTACAAAATAACAAAATATAACAAATGAGCTCTTCCTCATAATAGACCTGGACAAGACTAGCAGCAGCCTGGATAAAAACAGGCAGTTTCAACAGATTACAATACTAAAATAAGAACAGATATGGAAACAGAAGCATAGACAAAAAAAATTTAAAAGGGGTATAAAAACATTAGACTAACAAACTGTGACAAATTAGCCTCCAATCCTTTCATTTAGGATATAACAGCATTTAACTAGATTCACTTTTAAGTCCTACAAGGGGTAGATTCCAGGCAGAACGTGCAGAATACATACAGCGTTTTTGTATAAAAACATCTTGAGAGTGCAAAGGATGTTGTCCAGTACATTTCTTTAAAATACAAACACAGAGAAAGGAGGTAAGAACACCAGCAATTGCTCTTCTTTCTTGACCTGCTTTTATCTAATGATTGAGCATCAGCAATATCTGAGATGAATTGATGTGCAATACAAACATTTGCATTTGGCAACAGTTACAAATGAATAAGCTGCCTTTTATATGTTGCTTTGAATATGGTGATGAGTATTTCAACTAACTGGCTTGACTTCCAAAATATTTGTGTTTTTCCTTTGGTAGATGGAGACAATGTGTGCCGTGTCTGCCGTGTCCATTTTGATGACAAAAATAAGAATGCAAGAAAGAAGTGGCGTTCATGGTCACAGTGCACAGTGTGCCAATCATGGTCACACACTGCATGTGGTTTTAAAAAGAACATGTGCCTTCACTGCCAGTGTCAAAACACCATGCAAACACCCTGAACCTATGCTATTTACTGCATTCCAAAATGTATCCTGTTACTTTGAGTTGTTTTTACTGTGTTGACGGCCCCCAACCCATCCCTACAAATACACACACACTCACATAATAAATACATACATACATGCACGTTTTAAAATGTATTAAGTCCCTTTCTCCTTTTTCATTAAAATATACTTGATGAACCTTGCTCCAAATTTATTGTAATGGTTACACCTCACTTGTAAGAAGAAAACTGATCTTTTTGTTTTCATTCACCCCCATTTTTATTTATTGTTGTCGTTTGTTGGCACCATCAATGTGGTCCCTTTTAAACTGGGCCATGTGGGGATCAATAAAGTTCTATTGTACTGAATTGAGTCTACGTGTTTGTTTGTTTATATATGAATCTGTTTCGTCATTGGTTCAGTAGGGCCGGGTTTAAGCAAGTTAAATATAATGGTTGCTATGGATGCTGTTATCACTGAAGCCACTTAGTTCGCATGACGTAGTTCCCTCAGAAGTATTTTCACACTCACTGTGTTATGCTTTTCTTTTAATGATTAACATTTAAGATAAAATGTGAAGTGTATAATTTTATCTGTGTTAAGGATATTAATTGTTTCTCCTTGGATTCTGAGAAATAAAGTTTATTGTCAGTTTATGCAAGGGAGTTCCACTTCTGTTTAGAGTTGTCTGCCATGGATAGACTACATTTCAATTCAAAGCACTGCCGGTCACTATGATATTATATTTTAGTCACAAATATCAATTATTTGAACACATAACCAAACATTTCTTTAAAAAAAAACAAACACTTTCTTTAGGTGAATACAAAAAAATGAATTGACATGCTTTAAAAAATGCTTTTTAAATGGCACATGAGTTTTGCTAACATGGACTGGGAAAACATTCATCCATCTTCTACTTGGAAACTTGGTTATAAACTTAAGTTGCCTGAGCAATGAATACACATTTTGAATAGTTAAATATGTGTAGTATTAGATTCTGTGTTTAAAAAAAGATAAGAGATACAGCAAGCAAATGTCACCTATTGGGTGGAAGGACCTATGTATAATGTACACTACTCTTGTATTTGACAACCAATAGGCCTAATAATAGTCTACAAGTAGCCTAAGAGGAGATGACTACCCATCATGTAGACGATGGTCTTAGTCATTAATGGTATTTAACCATCATAACAGCATTAACATAAATAGATAGCCTATGTATTTAAGCCATGTGTGTCCCAAACATAAATGCAGTGTGTGTGTATACCAGATATTCCTCATGTTGTAGGGTTGTAAATCTGTTTACAGAGTCACAAACAAACAAACAAACAAACAAACAAACAAACAAAAAGCTTCATATAGGCTACTCCTATTGAGCCTTCAAAGTGCTCTCTAAAACTACACCAGGGATGGCTTGTGTACGTGAAATGAGAAAATTAAAACTTTGTTGTAGAGCTAAACCAATACATCGTTAGAAAGGTCTTGACCTAGAGAGTAATATTATGTATGTATTAAGATTCTACATGGCCCCTGTTTTGAAATACTGACCTTTGAAACGTCACCTTGGTGCATGTTTGAAGGCTTATAATTAAGCAATAAAAGGGGCTATCGACATGGGACCAACTGTTATAGAGAGACCTTGTCCTTAGTTATCATGTGAATATAGTCAACAATTTGGAACAATGTCAAGTATGGTTAAAAATAATTTTAACCTATTTAAAAATATAAAAATTAATTTAATTTAAAATCGGATTACGTAGATGTGTTTACAATCCCCCTAGACTCCTCATTGTACTCTCAACTAACTATTTACAACCTCCAATTCTAAGAAAAACACTAATATTTTAAAAACTACAATTCCCTATAGATACACAATGCAGCTTGATACGAATAAGCACTGCAGTTGTAGTTTTTCTGGTTTGCAAATTAGGGTTGTAAAAAGATATATCTACTGAATAAATCAAACATTTAGTACAGCCAAACTATTGATTACACTGTATCTAGATGATCTACGCTAAGAAAATGTAAATATGTTGATTTATTTAAGCTATTTTAGCCGAAACAGGATAACCCTTAATCCCGCCCACAACACAATGCACTTCCGTGTTTCTCATAATCGAAGGAGTATTGTTAAAAGTGTTAACCTTAAAATTAACATATCGTAATGTTGAGTTATCAAGTTGTGGTTTTTCTGTGGACAAATGTTGAATTAATTATTTTAAAAAAGTGTCTGTGAATAAAATAATTTCGGGCGGAAGTACGTCATGCAAGCTGCGTGGTTTCAGTTATAGCGTCAATAGCAACCACCATAGCAACTAAATGCAAGAAAAACTAAATGTAATGTACATTAACTGAACTAAGAATGTGAAAATAAAATTTAAGCAGTCAATTGGAGGAAGAAGAGAAGAACCTACTGTACTGTTATGTAAGAAGAACCTACTGTATTGGAGGTGGCACACTGTCTGGTGGATTATGACTGTAAAACTATTCTGTCATTTATTAAGTAAATTACGGCTACTTTTCTTTTTATTTAATTTATGTGTGCTGTGAATAGGTGCTATGACAATGGTTGAAAACATGGCTATAACTCATTATGAGAAAGGTGTATTGTAGAGTCAATACACATGTATGTTCCCTTTTAGTTTTACAAACTTATAGTTGATTCAGAGGATTCAAGATTCCATACTTTATTGTCATTTCAACTCAGTTGAAGGGGATTTGGTTTGGTGAGCTCACTAAAAAGAAAACAAAGCTCTCACACATAACCACATTTGTACATTACAATAAATAAGTAATATCACAATATGGTAAACACACAATTTTGTACTCATATACTAGTGGCAATATGTGCTTAAATATAGTACCTAAGCTTTAAAATAGATCAGACCTATTAAAACAACACGTCTTTGTGAACTTTGTAAATACAGGCCCTGTCCTGTCATACCAGTGATTACATTCCTAGTTATCATGGTCATCCTCAGTGTCATCCTCATTATCACCATCATCATTGTATACTAGTGTCTGTATGCTTGACATGGGGAGGGCCTGACACAAGTAGGAGTTGTCTACAGGAACAATGTCTGGTACATGTGGGTGAAACATCACAGTGGCTTGATATCGTTTTCTTTCCAGCTGATGGAGACGTTGGGTGAGCGCAGCTTTTGCACCAGGCTGATCTGTGTCTTTGATGGCAGAGCACAGAAAGGCATGCTGCTGATGGAGGTGTTCAATTACAGTTCTCATTTCCTGATAAAGCATGCGCTTTTCCTCAGCTGCCCGAGTCTTCATATGTAAGGCATCAATCCCTCGCCTTTTTAGAGTCCTCGAAACATTATCTTCTTCAATCTGAAAGATAAGATAAATAAAAAACGCTATACCATGTTACCAGGTGGTTTCAAAAATGATGGGCAGGTAGTTGTGGTTGGTGAGCGGTTGTCAGATTGTTTCTTGAGTGACTGCTGTGTGGTTACTAGGGTTAGGTAATTATACTTACAGTGTCATCAAAGCAGAAGTAGACTTGCCAAGAGGGATCACATGCTTCCTGAAAATCAATTATTGTAGGGAAGATGCTCATCTGTGGTGGCCACTGAATGCAGTTGTATTCTTTTATTGCCTGTCTCAGTCTCTTGTTGGAGCTGGCAATCTGCTTGGAAAGTCTAATGGCAATGCCCTGACCATCTGTAGCAAAGATAGGAAACACGCATGCAGATAAATTCATTTATTAGTGTGTGTTATGGTCCTTTTCAAAGTTGAACTTCATATCTTAATGTAGCCCATCTACGTATCCACAGCACTTTACCTGGATATTTTCTTTTCAGATGGAGGAGGACTGTTCTCTCCCTTGATTCGGTTCTAGCTTTGAAGATTAGTTGTCCTCTGAGCTCACAGTCAACATCTTTAAGGGTAGACTGGAAGTCTGAGTCAGATTCTTGCCATCTTCTCCCAATCCGGTGTTTTTTCTCTATGTTCAGCAGAGAGTCCTCAATTCTACAATGGTCAGAAAAGAAATATTATTAA
>NC_060165.1:18039221-18143191 GCF_021292245.1 Micropterus dolomieu | reverse complement strand
TAAGGGATGTGACACTATTTCTCAGCTTTATCATTATCCTGAATATCCTATAGATGTTTAGTTAAATATGACTAGTGACTGTGGCCCTTGGCAATGGTTTTCATCTTTTTCATGCTCATCAAACTATTCACTAATTAAATTATGTGTATATAATTCCTCCGAATTACATTCCTTCATTGATATATTCACTGCTGTGTGATTCATTATTTTCCTCCAGGACTATTGCAGGAAGGCCAATTATTTGTTAAGCTCATGCTACATAAGGTTTTTTCTGTCTTTCTTTTTTCTCTAAAAATATCAATCAGATGCAGAACAATCCAACCCCACTGACTTGGGAGAGGGGATGTCAGAGGGATCACATGCTTCCTGAAAATCAATTATTGTAGGGAAGATGCTCATCTGTGGTGGCCACTGAATGCAGTTGTATTCTTTTATTGCCTGTCTCAGTCTCTTGTTGGAGCTGGCAATCTGCTTGGAAAGTCTAATGGCAATGCCCTGCCCATCTGTAGCAAAGATAGGAAACACGCATGCAGATAAATTCATTTATTAGTGTGTATTATGGTCCTTTTCAAAGTTGAACTTAATATCTTAATGTAGCCCATCTACGTATCCACAGCACTTTACCTGGATATTTTCTTTTCAGATGGAGGAGGACTGTTCTCTCCCTTGATTCGGTTCTAGCTTTGAAGATTAGTTGTCCTCTGAGCTCACAGTCAACATCTTTAAGGGTAGACTGGAAGTCTGAGTCAGATTCTTGCCATCTTCTCCCAATCCGGTGTTTTTTCTCTATGTTCAGCAGAGAGTCCTCAATTCTACAATGGTCAGAAAAGAAATATTATTAATAGTTATTTACACACTTGCTCAGAGAACAGTGACAGATTACTGCTTACTCTGTTTCACACTCCATGTACGACTCACGAGTCCCAGATCTATACATAAAAATAAAAAAACACAGCACAAAAATTCATTAGGTACCAAGCAGAAAGCATTTCTGTGGTTCACCCCAGACCAAAGAGTGCATACGTTATTAGGGAGGCCTTGGTGATAATTGATTACTAATCACAACATATTCAATTACTGCAGTATTATAGCAACTCTTAATTTATAACCATTGTAACGGTTTCCTTCAAAGCTATGCTGTTACTGTAATCACACCTACTTCCATGCTGAAGCACATCAGCAGGGCACTGAAAGACAGCTGTAATTACCATATAGTTTTACATAAACACATTAAACTCTTACTTGAACTTGTAGAACTGAATCAGCTGGATGATGTAGTCCCTTTTCCATTTACAGACAGTGTCTGGAGAACAGATAAAGACATTACTACTGCTCTAATACATTGTTTCATTTCATGTAACTTCACATAGCTTGCAGGATTGTATTTCATTACTGTACACGGAAAGGTAAGTATAACATATTTGCAATACTCTTTGCTAATAATTTGCATGACCTTCATACAGTGTTCAAGACATTCACCCATTCACTTCAGTTGCTTACTTATTGGTCTCTGTTTCTGATGGGCTAGCTCCATCTCTCTTTTCTTCCATTTCTCCATGTCTCCCTCAGAAACCAACACTAGACAACAAAAATAACAGAAAACAAGACATCAATACTACATACTCCATGCAAAATGCGCTTGTAAACAGAATCTAAAATTCTCCGGTTTACAACTATTGTTTCCTGCTTCTTATGTGCATTGTTTACCTGGTGCGTCTCTGATGACAGATGAGATGTCTTCTTGAGCGAGAATTGATATTTTCTCTGCTCTGTCTAGTCTTTGCAGGAGCTGCATCTCTGCAAACACAGTTTAATTTACTTATGCTGACCAATTTGTGAGTGATCAGCTTCACTCCAGAAAATATAAAATGTATAAACAGTGAACCACCAGCACAGAATTTTGACAGGTTATGCTGCTGTGGACAAACCTAGGTCAGTTGATTTCCTCCGTCCATAATGCAAAAGGGCATCAGTCAACAGATCGAGGCGGTGAGATGGAGTCATCTCCTTTGTGACTCTGGCAAATCTTCGGAGAAAAGACCACAGCCTTTCCATTCCTTCCCCGTCTGTGAGTCCAAACCCATCGAGCCGCCTAGTGCTGTACTTGATCTGTGATTAAAGCAAAGTGGTAGAATAGATGCTGACACTGAGCATGATCGTACTTCAGTGTAAACTGCTTATAGTGATCACGGTTACAGTGATCAACCACTTATATGGATTCAAAAGCTTGGGACAGAATCATTGCTGTAGAAATGCTGTGTAAATAATTTGTTTATAGTAATCAAGTAGTCCGCTTAGTGTCTTGTGTGTTCATATTGTGTGTTGCTGTGCAAATGTGATGTTTTCCTCTACTCACACTGCTGTGGTCTATGGAGTTATTTTGCCCTCCTGTTCCTGCTCTGCTGTTTTTTTGGGACTTTTATGGTACATAATGATTGTCCTGGCTCTCTCACAGCAGCAGCTAGGCCTACTGCATGTTACTTGAGTGGAGTGTAATGCTTTCACCTTGACCATTCAGACAGGGCTTGGATCAGGAGAGGGCCTAGGTGTAGCTTATTTTATTTTATCTTTAAAGGAACCCTCCACCGTTTTTTCATATTAAACAATGTAATTTCCTTAACTAAGACGAGTTGATACATACCTCTCTCGTCTCAGTGCGTACGCTCAATCGCGCGGCGATACTTTGAGTCCAGTTCATTCATTAGGATCCAAACAGAGATGAAGTTAGAAACGACCAAACACCTCCACGTTTTCCCTATTTAAATATAGTTACACGAGTAGTTACACGACCAAGTATGGTGAGACAAAATAAAACGTGGCGTGGTGTTTTTTGTCGCTTTTAACTTCATCTCTGTTTGGATCCTAATGAATGAACTGGACACTCAAAGTATCGCCGCGCACCAGAGCAATTGAGCGCACGCACTGAGATGAGAGAGGTATGTATGTATCCACTTTTCCTTTAAGTCAGAAAAAATAGTGAAGCTGTTCATGTTATTACTTTATATGCATGTAATAATTATACAAATTAGATAGTAATCTGCATAAAACATAAAAACAAATTTGGTTATAACAATCATCCGCTTATAGTGATTTGGCCCAGACAGATGTGAGATAAGCGGTTTCCACTGTATTGTCCAACAGTGCATCTCTGAAACAAGTTTAGACAAACACCAGTTGGGAAAAATGCCAGAATAAAGATTACTTTTAGGCACATCTACTTAATTTCAGCTGTGCAGTTTATAGACAGGAAAATTGAGGGCAAACAGGGAGTGAATGATGTGTGACACAGGTCCTGATGTCTCTATAAAGCCAATTAATTACCTGGCAGGGCAGTTTGTGTCCATAAACATGAAATGCTGGTATGGCCAAGGAGATGTTGTGTGGTATGCCCTCTCCTGATTTCTGATTGAACACAGTATAGCATAATTTTAAGTAAATGTGTCAAGGTCTTTTCTCAAAACAACAATTCAGTTTTACACAAAAAAGTACTTACATGCAAATGTGAGGCAACAACACAGGCAATGTCATAGACTACTCGCAGGTGTATGTTCTTGTCCTCACATCTTCGAAGTAGCTCATCGATGACATACAGGGGATAGGCTAATCTATTTCAACACAAATTTGAATAAGGACACTTTATACTGAGGAAAAGTAAAAATGAATTATACATTCTCCAGCATAGTGAAGATTATAGAATGGTGGTAAAGTTCAAATTTTGTAATGTTTTGGAATATACATTCCATAAGGTTCATATTTGGTGACTGGAAAAATTTGCATTAAAATATGGCTTATTATATGAATAGGTAGAATCAAACAGGGGAATTATCATTCTGGAACACAGGGTCAATAGTCAGAGATGTCACTACTGTGGCATTTACTTACCGTTCTCCTTGGCTCATGTTGACAAACATTAGGGGCATTTCATGACGACAAGAGGCTCCAAACACTCCTGTAACATCAAGTTTATTTGCTTGTTTTTGTGACCTCAGCACGTTGCCAGCCTTGAAGTTACTGCAGTCCTAAAGATTTAAGGAAAACATAGATTTATGGGAGGAATAATGATTAATTAAATATTTCATTAATATTTCATGGACTCAGTCCATGAAATTCTACAACTAAGACTAACCTCGTGAGGCTTTGAGCTGTCAAGATGTGATAGCAGGTATTCCTCTACATCCTTTTCATTAACAAACATGCGGGTTCCGTGTAATGGCTCAACCGCACTTGTACCTGAGCTGTGCTTCCTCACAAGGCCAAAGTTGGCATCCAATGTAACAATCATATCCCCATCCGCCTGGAAAACAAACACTTACAGTAATCCTGTATCTGCATCAGGTTTATACATTTATACGAATACAATTTTATTATATTTTTATACTTACAAAAATTGGTACTTTCCTGTTATCCGGACCCCACGATGGCCTACCCCTAACCCCGCCCCTAAACCTACCCGTCACTGGGGTTAAGACCAATCAGGGACGATGGCCTACCCCTAACCCCGCCCCTAAACCTACCCGTCACTAGGGTTAAGACCAATCAGGGATGACTATACGGACTATACGGGACTAATGCTGCATTCCAGGCAACCTGTAACCCGTGTTTTTCCAACCTTATACCCGTGAAAGTGTACTGGAACGGCAGTCAAACCCGTGAACTCGTACTAGATCGATGTACTACCAGTTACGAGTTGGAAAAATACGGGTTACAGGTTGCCTGGAACGCGGCATTAAAGAAACACGTGGGGTCCGGATAACAGGAAAGTACCCAAAAATTAACTAAGTTTTCAGATATCAATTCAATGCCATTAGGTCATCGAAAATGCAATCAGGTTAATCGAACAAGAACCACGCTGGAGCTAGAACCAACCTTTGGGCATGCTGGGCATATGGTCCCATCATCTAATTGTGGGCAAATATCTACCAAACTTCTTTGTCGGAAGTGGTGATGCCTAAAATGGGATATGGATTCTCCCACCAGGGCTCTGTAGAGTGTGTTAACCTAGGGTATAAGCAGCAGTCAGTGAAAACATTACTGTTTCCTATACTTACATCTGGTGATGGTGGTTCACTCAGAAGTTGTTATTTTGATAGAAAACTTTTAAGAATACTTTTGCATGCAAATGTACAATACTATATGGTTACATACTTTAAGTTGTGATAATTAATAATGCAGTACAATCAAGGAAGAATGTGTAATTTTCACAACCATATGGAATCGGTCTTCCATGAAAGTACAGTAATGGCGCTTTTCCACTACACACAGGACAATGGAGGAAAATCGAGTGTGTGCTGTTTTTGGATGTTTTTATTTTTGCTGGTTTTTTTTCAGGAAACTCCCGTCTGGCACGTGCAATAATGACGCAGTGAATGGTGACGATTCTCTCTGACCAATCAGCAGTCTGCCACGTCACATTTTAGTATCACCTCAGCTCGCTTAGAACCTCGCCGGAGGTGGTACGAAAAAAAGTACCCGAAAGCAGGTACAGGTACAACTTTGACACAGTGGAAAACCAAACAAAGTCGAGCCGAGGCGAGCTGGTACTGTGTAGTGGAAAAGCGCCATAACTGAAATTTTCACTTCACAGGCAAGACTTTAAACTGACCTCTGCAAGTGTGAGGTTGTTTTTCCAGCGCAGGGTGTTGCAAAAACCCTCAACAGAAACCTGACACTCCAGTGACAGACAAACAAAAAGCTCTAGCAGAGGTATGGAGAAGGCTGTGTGGGGCTTGTCGGCTGTTGCCGGCCAGAGACCATACCTGAGCAAAGTACAGGTTTCTGGTTCACATGCACACATATTGACTGTGACGGTGCAGAGCCGTCCTGCCAAATAAAAAGAGGGAAATATATATATTAGAAAAAACATAAACAAGTACTACTATAGAGACTACCATATCAGCATAGACTAAATCACTTGAGTGTGTCACCTATAACACCATAAATCAGCAAACAACTTTTTTTTTTACAAAATTGTATCAGAAATTTGATTAATTCCTTATAGGAAATCATTACTACACATGTATAGGACCGAATTCCTTAACCTGTCAAGAAAATTAAATACATTAAGATTCTGTATCATGTAAAATGACAAACCTGTGCTGACAATGACCTTCATGTCCTTTGTGTACACAGCATGGGTGCTATGGCCTTCAGGTAAATATAGGAATAACCCCAGGGAGGATGGCTCATAGTAGACATTCTGTAAGAAAGATTGATAGCTCTAACAATCTTTTTAAAACTACAAACTCGTGACACTAACAGTTGATAATACATAATGCTAGAACAATTTGAAGTATCTAATAAATCTGTTGAAATTACTGTGAGTTTGTTGCCTGTGTGTATGACTGCATGGTATTGTTCTTACATTCCACTTATCAGAAAGATGCAGTGAATTTCTGTGAGTCCTCTTCAGACAACCCTCACAAAACACTGCAGTGCTGCTGCACTCAATGCACCTGTAATCAGCATGTTCTAGACAGACAACACACTGGGTAGCGATTGGTGCTGAACATTCAAATGACACCTTAAGCATGTCATCCTTGACTGCATCCCAGGCATGTAGCTCTCTCTTCTTTGCCTTACTGTATGCACTCTCAGAACAAGAACTACAGCTCGGTGCCACATCATCGGGTTCAGCCTGTTGAGATGTAATAGTCGGGTCGGTCTGTTTGGAGTTGGGCTGGGGAAGACCTTGACTAAGGTAAGAAACCTTTGCAGGGCCAACGATACACCTCCTCACCACCTTAATCTTCACGCTCCTGGAACGTGTGGTCTTAACTGTTTTTCCCATATCTGAAATCAAAATATTTGGCAATTATTACATAAAGCAAAGTGCAACCTGTACTTCTTATCACAGCCTAAAAGACAGAAACACATCAGTGAACATGGGATGCAGACAAGGGATATGTATTTGGTACCATAGATATGTCAATAAAAGTAAGGTTAGGCCTATGGCTTCACTGAAGCGTTAACGAGCATACAATATTATGCAATAAGCCTTACAGTGTGGAAAAAGTAATTTTTACAGGCTAACTTTGCGTTTAACTAGAAACTAAATTTCCCCATTAGCTTCATACGTAAAAACATACTTATTAGCAACGTTAATGCTCAAATAAAGCAAGTAAGTAACGTAATGTTGGGCTAATAACGTAACGTAATAGGGCCTAACGTTAGCCTATATAACGTTAGCCAAAATAATCGCAATACGCTTATCTCATGTCAACACTCATGTCACGCGTCATGTCACGTCAACATTAAAACACATTTTATGTATTGTTTTCCCTTATTGACTAATTAATTTCGGTTTAAATGCTCGGTTTTATCATTTAAATGTTCTTACCTGAAAATATCAAGCGCGAAATATTGCGACGTCGCTGCGTCATTCAGTAGACCTCCGATTACCGGCGAGCTGGATTCCTCTGGTATTGGATCTGGAGTCTTCTCTTGTATTTGTCGGTGATTAACCATGTGGATGGATGATAACAGCCTTCTGAGCCTACCAGTAGGCGCAGCAGGCCCCTGCTGGCCCTTATATATGAGCTGATAACCACTGATAACGCCCATTCAATCGAGTGATAACATTCGAAACGGGTGAAGCAGAGCTGTAGTTAGTTGTTGTAATTAGTAAACAATAATAAAATAGTTATGGATTACATTTATATAGCACTTTATTTTTGACACCAAAAGGGCTTAGGTGGAAACACCAGAGAAACTTTGAGACAAGTACGCTAGGAGACAATAGACTAATATTAAAATATATATACCTGTTAATATGCCGTTGTTGGTGTCTGAAGCTCGACGCAGGTCCTAGAATATGTGCTCCTTAGCTTGCACCTCGTCCTCCCCGTCCTGCCTCTTCTTCCTCGGACCCTGGCACCCCTCCCTCCTCTGCTTCGCCTCGACCCCGGGCCGGTCCTGTCCCGGTCTGTGCTTGGTTAGTTATTCATTTTCACAACGATAAAGTTAAATGTTTTCTTACCCCTGATGTGAGCCGCTGCATCGCGCTGCTCTCCACAACATTGTCATTGTTTGCCTCATGTTTGTTTAGCCATTGTTTATTCCTTTGATGTATATTTAACCGCATTTATTTCACCTTAGTTATCTAATAGATTTCACCTAAATTACAGGAACTTTGTGTGCGTATTGTTTAACTCCAAGTCACTGCCAGGAAGGATTTACGCCCTTCTATATGAGATTGACTGATTGATTTAAGATAACTGAGCGATTAATAACTAACTGATCACCAGTGAATAATTGTGTAATTATTAAACTATAACATATCTCAGGGGTCCGGAGACCCTGAGCGAACTGAATCTCCGGTGGTGCCCTTTTCGAGGTATGAATTAATATGCCCTGAATATTAATAGTCATAATTTGTATTACAAAAGTAGGTACGTGTAACCCAGAATAAATAGTATACTGGGTTAAAAGAGTTCATTATAAGTAAATTTGATATTAAAAGTCATGGCATATTGATGGTAAAAATATGGTGATGTATTTTTGTTAAAACTGTTGTATGTTGCACATGTTATTTGATAAATAACTAAAAGATAATGTTTAGTTAAAAAAGACATGTTATGACGAGTTAATGGGTTGTATATGCAACTTGTCTATCTGTGGTAATTGTGCTGGAGTCTAAGAGTCGGTTTTCATTGGGTGATGCGAGTGGGCGTGAGGGGAGTGCATGAGCAGGTAGTGAGCAGGTGCGGGAGGTGCGAGGTGGAGTGTGTGAGCGAGTGATGGACAGAGACGAGGGAAAAAAAATTCGGAGAACTGTGTTAGCTTTGCAGAGGAAGTAAAGTGAGAAGTCTTTAACTAACGTTCATACCAAGCTGTGGACTAATTTCGGGATTGTCTACTCGACATTCTGTGCTGGGATTATGTCTGCTAGTACGTGGGAAGTCGAAGAATCCACCGAGGAGTCGTCATTGACTGTTTCACGGGGTATGTAATGCTAGCTAAATAAAGTAGCACAGTAAGCTTAACATAGTTGGAAAAGTGAATGGACAGTATATCTTCAGTTAGCTAACAAAGCTAATCAAGTGGACTTATACAACGTTTTCAACGAGGAAACGCTGAGGAAAACCAGATAGCCCAGATGAGCTACCAGGCTGCTCAGAGTTCCTCTGGCCACGTGGGAAAAGGACGCCGAAGACTCATCTCTTTTGCTCCTGAGGAGTCTGTCCCCGCTCATGGGCATCGACACTTCGCTCCAGTAGACAGTGACTGACGGTAGACCCATTCACAACAAACTCACAGAAGTGCACCAGTTACCAGTTACTCTTTCCTTTTATTTTCCTGCTCATAAACTGAGTGAAACGACCATTTGGTTTTGGGTCTCAACGTACACGAGCCACGCATCAGGCCTGCAGCGTTGTTTGAAATGGTTTTTGCCGGCTGGATGTGTGAGTAGTGTGTAGTGTGGGCCCACTGATATTTATTGCAGTTAAAGTGCATTTGTGGTGAACTGTGGTATTATCTTGCAACAGAACTACTGAATCACTGCAGATCTTATGTGATAGGAGGGATATTTGATTTATTGTATATTGCACCAATTGTTTATTTTGCATTTATTTTATTTAATATTTTTCTAAATAATAAGAGACCTTCTTTAATCATATACCAGAGTGGTGTTCGAGTATTTTATTTGAAAGCCAGTTATCATATTTGAGTTTCACATGTTGATTACAAGGGAAGATAAGATAGTTGACGCTGGGTTTCAGTGTTGATATTAAGAAAAAATAATCTAAAAGAACTCAGGGCCTGCCCATACATACTTGCTAGAGGGTAGAAGCTACACCTCTTTCTTTCTTTCTTTCTTTGTTAAAAAACCAAATACCTATTAGCTGTGTGCTCATCATCATACTGGAGAAGTAACTGTAAAAGTAAAAGATGGATGAGTACTTCCTACATTTGTACTTTTTAAACAGAAAATACATGTTTGATATTGTCCTTATAGAGGTTTCTTTACTGGAAATGACATACAATATAGCAAACAGCAAGTAGTTTCTATTATTTAGGTAGTTTCTAGTTTCTTACCAGAAACTTCATGATCCCTGGAGATCTTCCCCCAGCCAGCTGCCACCACTAGATAACTTGTTATTTAAACTTCATGAATCAGCCGTTTCTCCTCCATGCAGCGCTTTCAATGCCAGCAGTTGGAGTAAATCGAAACAGGGCGTCGGACAAAAGTTCATCTTGAAACGGCGCGCCACATTGCAGCACTGCTTCACTCGCGGTCAGTTAGGAGATTGCAATAGAAAACAATGCAATCAAACTCATTTTGTCGCTGACGCGCGCTTGTATCACATTCAGTAAGGACATGGTGTTCAATTAAACCGGAATGTTGGATACATTTTTGACTTGCTTAGATAGGATTCAATTGCCGTACAGTTTCTGTTGTTGCTCCTCAGAATGAATTAATGCCTTGAGAGCCTTTCAAGGTGGGCAAAGATCATCAGGCGAAACAGCTATATAAAATTGAACATTATATTGACGACTGAAAAGAGTAGACCCAGAACTGAGCCTCTCCATATCGATGTTCATCTCTCTTATAAAGGCAGGAATCTGTGTGTGTGTGTGTGTGTGTGTGTGTGTGTGTGTGTGTGTGTGTATTTAGATTATGTCAAAACCATTCATCCAGTTGACCTCACATGTGGCGGGTGTGAGTGTAGTGTCGCATTCGGTGCAATTTGGATACACAACAAGTTCAGAATTGATAAAACTTTGAACAAACTACAGTACAGCTTGGGCTGCTGGGCTTATGTGCTACGATGTGGTATTGAATTGTTGAAATGGAGTTATCGTCATTACGCAGGTTTGATATATATATTAGAAACAAATGTGTTGAAACAGAGTTGTAAGAATTTTATGAAGTTCTAAGGAAGTGCTGAATATCTAGCAGGATCTCCGCCATTGTTGTGTTCTTTATGTGTTATTAATACTGTATTATTAATGCTGTAGGTGAAACCAATGTGAGACGCTCAATTTGAACAAGTACTGCACTGAAAAACGCAAAAGGCGTCACATTGGTCCCTGTGAATGGGTACTGCACTAGTTCTGTTAATGAGATGTTTTGGTTTGGGACAAAAAAAAAGTATGACCAAAACAATTTTAGTGTTACATCTGAGATTGCTTCCCATTCTAAGGCTGCATATGTCTAGAAGTACAATAGAAGAGTTTATATTTAGTACAGTGTAGTCTGTAATCATTTAGAAGGTTCAGCTTGAATACTACTTGGGAACCTTTTTTTTTAAAAAGGCGTTTTTGTTTAAAGTAGACTGCCAACAGTGTTTCCCAAAAACTTGCTGAGGAAATTTGTCTATAGTTGTGTAGCATACAGGTGCATCTCACAAAATTAGAATATCGTGGAAAAAAGTTTTTTCGTGTAATTTATGTCAAAAAGTTAAACTTTCATATAGTTTAGATTCATTACGCATAGAGTGAAATATGTGCCTCATTTTCTTTCAATTTTGATGATTACAGCTTGCAGCTCACGGAAATCAAAAATCCATATCTCAAAATATTACAATATAAGAATAAAAAAATGTATAATACAGAAATGTCGACCTTCAGAAAAGTGGTGAAAAAGGTTAATTTATGTATTCAGTACTTGGTTGGGGCTCCTTTTGAACAAATTACTGCATCAACGTGGAGTGGCATGGAGACAGTCAGCCCATAGCACTGCTGTGGTTTTACCTTGTTGGTATTAATAAAGTATGTCTTCTTCTTCTTCTCATAGTCCTTTTGACAAAACCCTACAGATTATTGTGCCTAAACAGGAAACCAGCATCTCCATAAAGCTTGTCAGCAGATGGAAGCATGACGTGCTCTAAAATCTCCTGGTAGACGCTGCATTGACTCTGGACTTGATAAAATACATTGAACCAACACCAGCAGATGACATGGCACCACAAATCACCACTCACTGTGGAAACTTCACACTGGATAAGCAATTTGGATCCTGTGTCTCTCTACTCGTCCTGCAGACTGCAGATTTCCAAGTGAAATGCATAATTTACTTTCACCTGAAAACTGTCCAATTCTTTTTCTCCTTAGCACAGGTAAGACGTTTCTGATGTTGTCTCTGTTTCAGGAGTGGATTGACACTAAATGTCACACTTGTAGGTCATTTCCTGGACATATCTGTACCTGGTGGCTCTTGATGCACTGACTCCAGCTTACTTTATACCACTGGAAACTTTACCTTTGAACTGTTCCATTCATTTTGTTTTATTAAGACCATGTCACCAAGTTTAGTGGCTGATAAAGCTGTGTTGCTGAAAGTCTTTAAACTGGACATAGATGTCTGACACAGTCAAAGAATACTTTCAATGTACACAAACAAATTCTTGTTCCTGTTGTCAGGGCCATACTCCATGGGAAATACGTGCGTTACTATGTTGTTTCACTTGTCAGCCACCAGCCTCACTCCATTTTCATTTAACTGATTTATTAGAACAGACACAGTCACACAGGATGCTGGAGACCCTCATGAGTGTTAAACACCCTAGCTTTCCTTCCAACCAGCTGTTTCAAATTACTTGGCTCTCTCTAGGGTTCATTAATGGAAAACGGCAATAAAATATGCATGGAAGCTAATAAAGCTAGCTCATAAAGAAGCATAATTAATTTTGCTGGCTTATTTGTGTAAACCTGAGCGACTACAAACTTAAAAGTTATATTTATGACTTACAACTGATGTTTGGTTTATTCATTAGAAAGAGTTCAGTCAGAAGAGCACACCCAAGACTGGAAGTGACAGGAACCAGCAAAAGTATTTAACAGGCATAACAGATGATGAAGGTTCTGCGCTGCCCCGTGTCCTGGATGCACACTTGATGGGGGCAGTGCAACAAATGAGGGCCTTTATGCTTGTGGTGGAGTGTGGGAGGGTTAAACAACAGAAAACTGCTGTAACAGCAGACATGATAGATACTGTTGAGTATTTAAGGCAGATCTGTGATTGGATGAAAAGAACTACTCAGTTGTAGGCAGTGTTGTCCTGCTTGAATTTTCACTAAGAGCTTCATTTATCCAGAAAGCTACCACACTGTTGTAAAATCATAGTTGTAAACAGGACCATTTGTTTACGTACCACAAATATATGACAATGGATTTATTAAGGAAGCTGTCTAGAGTAGATAAAGATGACAAATAACATAATCTAAAATGACAAAGACAATGGAATTGAAGCAGAGCTCCGAAAGAAGATGCCACTTGCATTTGACAAATGAATGCAATTCAAGAGAAATGTCAAAAATAATGACAAAGAAAGCACAAGATGAACCAGGCGCTTAGGGAAATTATAGCAAAGGCAAAGAAAGGGAAAACACAGTTGGGTGTAATGGAATTGTCGGGGGCTCACATCATTGATTTAATGCATGCAGTTTCATTCGCCTCATTCAAAGGTAATAGGCAATGAATAAAAGGCTCAGTCATGACTAAATATTGAAAGGGTAGAGAGGTGACAGGAATGAAGATGTGTTGGATAGAGGTGAAAGGGTGTAGTTTGCATCTTAGCAGATAGTAATGTGTGTATGTGGTCCATTTGTCTTACAGCACAATTTTCTGGTTTCCTTGTTCTGCTTTACTCCTATATCCTCTTTTTTTAATCTCTTTATTTCAGAATATATTTTACAAGGATGCAAAAACATTTGGCGACACGCTGGATTGGGTTTATTTTGTAGCCCATCTGTTCCTGCTTTGAATTAGACCATTTTTGTCTTTGATTGAATATGCTGTTTTATCCCCAGTCTCGTATATATTTTAATTATCCACCACCCTCTACTTTTTTGTGAGCTCTATACCGGAAAGTATTCCACAAAGCTGCACTCATTGGAGCTTTGAATGTTCTTTAGTACCGTATAGACTGTTGAAAGGACAGCAGCCCAGACAGAACAAGCACTGATGGCCGTTTGTTAGGTGAACAGACTATAAAACTCAATTTGCACTTGAACAATTTTGGGCCTCTTGGAGTTTACTCTTGATTTCTGCTCATCAGTATTCCAGAAAACACTGGATTCTGCAGATTTCATTGACAACATGTCTAAAATACCTGCAGCATTCATTAAAATTCCTGTTTCACCTTTGCTATGACTTGTTGTCTTCTGCAGCAGTATGATTCCGCACAGTAGAATGATAATCTGAACCTAAATTACTGCAACCACATTCTTTCTTCAACTCCCAAAGGAGTGAATTTCCAATTGCTGGTACTTCAGCCAGAGCACCCTGTGTCTCTGAGATCAATGGTTTCCGAGTGGAACAGTTAAGAGAAATGACAAACTGAATAGTTGGGTTTTTTCTCCTGCTTGCCAGTCTCTTCTCTACTCCCTGCCAATAAGTATTTCTCTGCAATGCCCTGGGCTCTGTTTTGTTTTCTTTTAAAACGGTGCATATGTGCAAGAGGAGAGGTTCAAAGGGCTTTTGAGGATGCAATCCAATTCTCTAAGTATGCATCCACCGTTTTCTATCTGCTCCTGTTTTGTGCAAAAATGTGTGGAGGATTTAGTCTGAAAGCATGGTCGTTTTCTTGTGTTTGTGTTATTATGGGACACAAGGTTAAGTCACCCTCTCTCGCTGCTTTTTTTTCCAGCTGCTGACATTCCATTATTTTTGAGGAAGCTGGTATTTCTCACTAAAGTACTGTCACTGATCAGATCACCTCCTTTTTCATGTCTAGAGAAATGGTGTTTTCTTTATTTTTAAATGTTTTTTTATAGGTCATGTGGCTGTTTGTTGAAAATAGAAGCTCATTTCCTTCATGTCAGGCTGGCAGCAGCGCATAATTGTCTGGTCTTGCACTGTCCTGCGAAGAAGAACAACAACAGCATCAGTTGTTTCACAGAGAGTGCCCCGAAACAATGTTATGTTTACGTCCAAGTGAGAAAACCTCCTATCTGTCAGGTGATGTTGTTACAGAGTGACCAAGTTTGCAGAGGGAGGAGGTCGGGGTGGATGGATCAACAAAAAAAAAAGCATGACCACAACCATTCCTTCATTGCTTTGAGTCTTGTTTTTCATACTGTATGAAGTAGATCTCTTTTTTATACATGGTGTAATTTTGTGTTGTCGCTGACGAACGATGATAACCATGGTAGCAAAGCGTGAAATCTTTGCTCAAATCCAATCCATCATATATTTCACTAAGAGAAACGTACACTGATAACGAGTTTCAGCATCCAAATTCTGAAACTGAAAAATTTGGGACCAAATTTTTACAGTGGGACTGCTGCTATGACCCACATCTACATACCAACCAACTGGAATGCAGCATGAAATAACAGAATACTGTGGTCGACTCAACATACTGCCCATAGATATATACAGTGCACACAAAAGTATCTGTGTATATAACAATGGAAATCACAATTTTGGCACACATGGATGATGCAAGTTGATGGCTTGTCTCTGCAACATAATTAAGTCATTCAACAATCTGACATACCTCAAAATTGTACAGTCTGACACAGATTGCAACCAAGATTTTTATCTGACCCGTCTCGCACAGTGTAACATGTAACAAACCAGAAATATTGCTGTTACAGCACTATGTATAAGGGCTTTTAAAATGCCTCAACTCCCACTCTCTGATGCTTGCACAGAACTAACAGACATTGTTTGGTGATTTGTCTTTCTTTGTGCAAAGTCTGTGACCCCTGAAACGCAACTAATAGTCATTCACCACATGATTTAGTCAATAAAGGGGGAGGCTGATTATTCGACTTAGATAGTTGAAACTTGGAGGTAGAAGTGTATTTAAAACTTTAACAAACATTTCCTGGCGGTAAAGCATACAGTATAGAATTTTTAACTGACAGTGAATCAAGAGAACATTTGATGGTGTTGTGACGTTTAAAAAATTGCTGATTGGCCTGATTGAGATGCTAATTTTATTTCTAAAGGCCCCTCGCTGCTTCACCATGCTCTGATTTTGATGTACCTTGGAGGGACTTGTTTCTGACTTATCAAAGTGGTACGTGAATACTTTATTCGTGGAGGATTATGTTTCCTGCCCTGCCCTCTTTTTTGCTTGAGCAACATTGTTTCAATGTTTGTTTGGTTTTTTTGTCCAAGTTGTCTGACTCTTTCTGAATGAGTTTAAGTTGATTGCCATGCAAATATATCTGTTATGAAAGTTGTCATGTAATATTAGAGGGACTGTAAATTGGATTGCAAGAATCTAAGAATGCTGGTGCTCTCTCTCCTGCAGTCAAGGGAGCGTTCCAGTCTGTTTATTTCAAACACTTAAACCTGTTTCCACTGATATGCACTCATTGCCTTATCTTAGTTTCTCGCCCGGAACAGCGTCTATCATTGCTTTCCCTCTCCTGACTCTTCCGCTCTCTTTCTCACCTACATCTTTTTGTATGCTTTTTTATCTTCGCTGCCAGGCTTGGCATCCATCATTTCAGTGTCACTGCCACTGAATGGCTCTCCACTACATGCAGACGCCCCTGGTGTCTTCAGTGGAGAAATTAGAAATGCATCTGTATGTTCATCTCTAAACACAGTATGTACTTTTCTTTGTAAATATTGATAAAGCGCCTCCCATCCTTCCTCTTATCGCTTGCTGTACGGTAGCTTCAACATCGTCCTTCAGATGTAAGGAATGAGAAAGCTACTTGCTTTACCTAGAGTGCTCTCTCTAAAAGCCCCCAGTACAGTTTATCTGAAAGAGCAGTTAAGTAGATATGTGATGCATTCTTGCTGATCTAAGGGAGTGTCTTGTAGGTGTGAAAAATGCTGGATCCTTAATCTCTTCTATCTACAATAAGAAAATGAGTTTTGTCTCACCGGCATTGACATCACTCGGGAGAGTAGAGTAGAGGAGCTTTCATTTTGCTCCTGTACCTGTTATTTCTAGGGATCATAATATTTTGACTGTGTGATATTAAATAATGCATACAATGTCAAAAGTGACATTGAATGAAAACTGTGAGGTGAAAAATTAAAACTACTGGGACAGGATATTAATAGGGGGATTTCTTTTTTGTCTCCAACATTCCTTCACTTGTTCTTTAATAACTTTGCTGAAATTATCACAATATCCTATCCATTTTTATTACTTTATTTGACATTAATAATATAAGAGATCCTTACAAAGTTAATAAGATAAAGCTTTGAGATGTTGGGGGGGGCGGAAGGGGCTCATTAAAAAGTTTAGGATTTCATTGGACAACAGTGTCTGAGTCATAAATCAGCAGGGCCCATCTTAAGACACATCATTGCCCAGGCAGGTGGTATGGTGTTCCACTAGCAGCCATGTTAATTATATGCTAAATAAAGCCACACACTATGATATTAAATTACATTTCATTCTACATGAGCAACTACTGGTTAATCAAAGAAGTCACTTGGTGGGATACCTGATTGACTGGCTAATGAAGTTTGTTATTATCTACCAAGGACAGCAGGCTACAGATAGCCCCTCAGGGTTAGCTTGTGTAGCTGCGCCACCTTTGGACTCTGGAAAGGTAGAGTGCATGTTCATCAACATCTCAGTCAATTCACATCTTGTTTTTTAAGCAAGGCACAACTTGTCATGACATAAATTCAGAACTATGTACTAAGCATGGAAAGTTTGGTCACCTGCAAGCAATAAAAGTCCTTGTTTTTGTGGGTTTATGTCCTTGTTTTTTTTGTTTTTTTTTCTGTTATTAGTAGTGCCTAAGGATGGTGAGTCAGTTGGTTACCTAGTCCTTCATTGCATCACCTTCATCCAAAGCAGGACAATGTCTGGCCACATTGCAGAGCTTTGTGGTTCACAAAGGTTGATTCCTAATTCCTTGTAGTGACCATGTGGTCCCTGACAAGGTGATTAATAAGTGCTGGATTTCCATCAAAAAACCTGTGGATACACAAAATTTAAAGTTAAATACAGAGCACATTCTCACTACTCTTTTCATTTTGGATACTACAGCTGTTAAGATTCCGCTGAGTGCAAAACAGGCACAGGACCCAAATACCACACACTAGCAGGGAGCGGAATACAGTTTGCAGATGTATTTCCACAGAAACAGATCACTCATGCTTACAGGCAGTCTGCAGGCAAAGTCCAAACAAAAGTAGAATCCATAAACAAAACACAAGTCCAAACTGAGGAGAAATAATCCAAATCGAGTTGAGTAACCACACATTAACAGCGTTACAGAACACGGAGCATGACCAAAGACACGCAACAATAATGGCACTCGACATTAAACTGTGAGGACGTGACAAGGACTGAACAGAACTTCAGACAATGCATACTGTCACACGCGAGCAGGGAGGGAACATGCATCGGTAAGACACATCAGGTAATCAACATGGAGACACAGACATGGAACCAGTCTAGAAGCGCACACCAGGCACTGATAACTACAAAATAACCCAGAAAGAATACACAGGTAAAACAGAAAACATAGAGCAAATGCAATAACATGTTCAACGTTAATCAAGAACACAGAGCATGGAAGTGATAAATGAACTACAGCTCATGGGGAAGGACATGAACTAGAATACAACGGGAACATACTATGCACCTTTAAACCCAAAAGCCGTGACAAAAAACCCACACCCACAACACCTTCAGGGCACAATATAAAATTTCACACAAAGGAGAGAACACGTTCAAGCCATGGGGATAAAACCATTTGATTATATGAACCTAAAGGCCATTTCTTTAGTGCTGCATACAGGACATACTACTTTTTTCAACAGCTCTAAGAATTATGAAGTCATATTTACACTTTTTTACAGGTGTAATTCATTCTTTAAAATGATTTTAATTTTCCTTGGCTAAAGGTCAGGACTAATTTATTTAACTGTATGGGCACAACTGAATCACTGGTTACATTACATAAAAATGATTAATGCATGTTACAGATATGTAATGTGTTTTGACCTTTTTCACAGATGTGTTTACATGAAGATGTACCGACTTATTTTTATACACACACACACACACACACACACACACACACACACACACACACACCCCAATAGCAGCTAACATTCCCAGGGTCTATCAGTAGTTTGTTCTCAGTGTCATCTACTCTATTATGCAATCGTTATTTATCATTCAACCCTACCATTCACTACCATTACCATTACTTAAGCACAATTCAATGTCCTTGGCCATGCAGGTTAATTACTACAGTATAATGCTACATTAGTTATCATATTAGGCTACTAATAAATAAATAATGTTTAACCTCCATAAGCTCAATCTTTTCTCTGCAGAGCCAAGACAATCTGTCTCCCCATCTCTAACAGCTCCATCAAGCCCTCTCCCCCACTGACATCAACTTCAATAATGCATGAATGCATACTCAAATGTCCACACTGCTTTCTTTACTGATATACAAGGCATGCTCAGATGTGAATGTTTTATAATACAATTACAAAATTCATTGCAATATAAAACACTCTTCATAATTATTTATTCAAAAATTGAATTAAAACAGTGTTTTCAAGATCTGAAGAAACATCTCTTTTTGAAACTTTTCAATCAAGTCTAATTTTAGAGAAATAAAATGTACAGATAAAAAGACTACTCTTGGCTGCCCACATTGTGCTGTTTTGGCACCCAGACTGTGGAATAACCTTTCTATAAAGGCCATACACTATTCACTTACTAAGACCACGCGAGAAGGTTCGGAAAGGCAAGGATGGAGGGGCAGAGAGGGGAGGGATGAAGGGGTCAAAGAGGGGTAGGAGGGGGTTGATCTGGGTTGTGGTGGGCGAAGTGACTAGAAACCCAGGGGAACGAGACTCCGGATGGGGGCACGTCTCTGTAAGCGTCTTGCTTTATGATCCCTCTGTGGTTTCTGTGGTAGAAAAAGAACAATTACTTCGGCAGAATTATGAATTTTAGCATGCATGTCTTGGATGGTGGGAGTAAAGTGGAGTGAAAGTTTTGAACTGCACCATCCTAAATAGTGCAATGAGAGGGTGTTGTTGCTTTCTGTACCATGCGAGCCCCCAAAGAATAGCAGTGATGATTATGGGATACAGCTTGTAGAAGGCTGGGGTAGGGGCAAAGGGAGGATACTTCCAGCGGCCACTCTGAAGTGAACTATCTGCCACCGTAGTGGACGCCGATTCCAGTGGAGGGTGTTGCGTCATGTATTGGTCAATGTCTTCGTGTTGGGTTAAGTGGTCATCGTAAAAGAATAGAGATACCGTCCGGAGAAGAAAGAAGGTCATGCGACAATCTCCGCTGCATTTACACGCGTTGTCAAGTACAGCATGATTATGGTAGGATGGAAATGCAGCGGGTAGGGATGGTAAGCCGGAATGGTAGGATCAGCTTTGTGTGATGATGCGGATGGCAAATAGACATATTGTAAAGCTGGCAACTTCTTTAGCTAGGAACTTGGCCACGGTATAGGCTCAGCGAGGATGGACTGGAGGTTGTGAGAGATCGGGGAAAACCTTGATGCCTGGTTAGGGAGGGGAACAGAGAAAGAACAGGAGGACGTGGAGTGGGTCCATGATGTGGAACGCCGTGGCTTGTTGTGGCTGTGGCAGAATGGATGGCAGCGCTGGTGGTGGTTGCTGCAAGAGAGAGCGAAAGAGCTGCAGAATTGTGAGCATGTGAATCAGGATGCAGAATAGTGGACGATGCGGTGCAGAGGAGCTGATAACGGAGCACGGTCGCAGTGGATGAGTGGCTGACTGTGTAGGAGTGGATGTAACTAACAGAGGACATTCAGAGACCTGGTGGGACTAATCATCGTACAGATTGCCGAGGGGCTGAGAACAAGCTCGTCATCCATGTTAGTTTAAGCTAAGGTTTTAAGTAACTTTTTTGTTGTTGAAACTAGGCGAACAGTCTAGTTCTTGAACCTCTGTTATAATGACTACATTTAAAAACAGCTACATTTGTAATATAAAATCAATTAATTCCAAGGGATCCACAGCAGCCCATGGTGAATAAGTCTTTTGAATAACCCTTGACAACTTTTTTCCCTCTTCAAAAAAACTCTTTACTGAATGATGATGTACAATCTTGAGAAATGCCAAGTGGGATTAAACGGCACGGTACAGAGAAAATAGAAAGAAGCTTGATGGGCTGGTTGACTAGCGTGTTAGTGGTTAACTTGCCAGCGACAAATGGCCAATAACTATCACCAAGCTACTAGAACCATATATTTGGCAAAGACACATGAATTCCACTGTGCCACTTTCTGGTGCGAACGTGCCTTTACATTGCTTCCAACAAAATTGGCACAAACCCATTTCTACTGTTGAATTTTTGGGTAATACATTTATTTTCCTGTATGACTTGTAAGATCAAAATTGTTTTAAGATATTTTGTTCATAATAGGTTTTTTACATTATAAAAAAAGACCAACCTGTGGTTAGTTATATAGTCAGTTTTTGTCAAGAACAAGGTAAATTGTGAGATTGTAGTTGCATTTGATTGCATTATGAAGCCATGTGATTTTGCCCACTCTCTACAGAATGTTAATGCATTTGTGAGTTCCTGCTTCTTAGCTGTTCGAAGCAGTGGTGGTTCTAGACCAATTTTATTGACGGGGCCAGACTGGGGCAAGTCGTTTTGTCAGAGTGGCACATTCAGTCTGGGACAAAAGAGACAAAGGCAATGTTCAAGCTTTCAAAATGTCTTGTTTAGTTTAGCAGTGCAGTCACAAGTCTAGTTCGATAAAACATCTCAAACCCAATTAGTTCATTTAAGTTTAAGAAAGTCTGACCACAGTACATGTTCACTAGCATTGTGACAATAACTTCTCAACACACCAGCTGAACAATCAATTGTAAGAGGTGTATGCAGTGATATCCTGTCCGGTCACAAGTCTATCAAATAAAACAGTCCCTTCACTCATGGTTTCAATAGTAAACTGTCATAGGAATGACAATTACCGATAAAAAAACATTATATTCTAACCAGAAACATTTAAGAAAACAAATTACAAAGGATCTTTTGTATTTCAAGCAAATAGGAGGCTTTTGAGTAAATTTTAACAAAGCTCCCGTCACCGCTATGCATCATGGGATTTCTGAGGGATGGCCTTTAAAGCTCATAGACTATAAGGTCCTCAAATTCCACTGGAAGCCATGAGAATCTTGCTTCGTCTTGTGTTGAATGACTGCGTTGCGGGTGTGTGAGCCTCTGTCTCTTACATGCAGTAACATCTAGTTGTGAGAATGTGCTGTCTCTACAGGAGGGTGTGTTGAGATTCAGTGTGGATTTTATGCATGCTTTTTCTTAACTGTGGCTAAACTGTCTTATTGCAAATAAAAATGACATTTAAACTTTCTCAGTAACAAAAATGTTTCAAATGCGCAAGTGATTATTTATCGTTCTTGTTTTAAACTCTCAGTAACAAAATGTTTCAAATGCGTGCGTGGTTATTTTTCGTTCTTCTTTTAAACTCTCGGAGAGGCAGGAGGGTGTGTTGAGATTCAGTGTGGATTTTATGTATTTTTTTTCTTAGCTGTGGCTAAACTGTCTTATAGCAAATAATAATGACAATTAAACTCTGTCAGTAACAAGCTGTTTCAAATGCGCGAGTGATTATTTACTTTATTCATTCTTGCTTTAAAACTTCTCAGAAACAAAATGTTTACAAATGCGTGTGTGATTATTTCTCCGTTCTTCTGTGGCTCTTACGACAAATGCAATAACCTGACTATGTCAGAGAGGAGAGAAGAAACACTTATTTTAGTCCTATAGTTATCGTGACTCGTTAAGAACTGCTATGCGATTGCCTATAGTGTAACTGGGGAGGGTATTGCCTGTGTGTGACTATCCATGTGTATTTTGCAGAGCCTCAGGTAGTGTGGTCCGTCATAAGTATTTGTGATCATATGGTTGTTTGGCCCCGATATATGTACTATTCTTAAAAGAGGGACGTAACTATCCCCTACTGTTTGATGATCAACAATATCGGTATAAACAAATATATTATACATCCCTACATTAACAACGGCAGGATGTGGTGCCACATTTGGCATCTGTGTCAACCCTGTGTTAGTTCGTGGCTGAGATCTAAATGTTGCAATTCCCTCATGAGTTTTAAAACCCACTCCGGTGATAAATAACAATTGTGCAAGTTTTCCTTGAAACGTTAATTCTACGTCTCTCGTTGGTAAAATGCTTACTCTGTTAGTAATGTTGTTGTAATCACGCTCAATGTGACCCATGTCGTTTTCAGATAAACTGATGTCTATGAAGATTCTCAGTCATCCAGGTCATAGTTATCCAACGAAGGTTAAAATCAAGGGCAACTGGACTTGGTTGAGTCCAGTTGCCCTTGATTTTAACCTTCGTTGGATTTCAGATAAACTGTTTAGTTCAGCTATTATCTGTGACATTGTTGTATAGAATCCCTGTGTCGCTGATAGAACTACCCTCTTGTTGGATTTTTTATCAAACACAACAAATTTTGAGTCTTCTGATGATAACGATTTCCATGTTTTTGGATATTGTGTTTCTATCAAACCCACCTCGTATGCTGATTTAAAGTGTAAAGGCTTGAATAGTTTCGTTCTAAAGTTTGCTATTGTGTTGCTTGGGTAAAATAATGTAGACGAGTTGCTGGGCTGGGTGACAAAAAAATCCTCTGTGTCCATTTATACATGTGTTTGTAAGCTGCTAAGGTAGCTGAATGACCGGTTTTCCTAAATCCACGAGTTAAATTTATCTGGCCATCCGACCCATTTGACTAACACCATGTCCCAGCCTTGTCTTTTCTTTCTAGAAAAAATCTTTTACATTTTAAATGTTTTGTTTTTATCTATAATAACTTTTTGTATCACTTGCTCATAAAATGTTCCGTGTAATATTTCACCATCATAGTCTTTTAACCTGTAGGTTCCCTTGACACGCATTCCTTTACAGTGAAATATTCATCAGTATAATTTTGCTCATAACCTTTTTTTAAAAGGGCCGCGTAGTTTTGAAATTCTTACAGTATCGAATTCGTTGTTAAGTTGTTAAATAAGATATCTTCATTGTCTTTTGTTACATCAATCGGTTTCATTTTAATACTACGATGATAACTATGATTGTAGGAGGTGACTAAATCCTGCAATATATCTACCTATCGTTTAGAATTATTGGCTGTTAAATAACGTCACATTTTAGATTTCAGAGTCCTGTTAAAGCGCTCTACTACAGATGCCTTAGTCTCATTTAATGTGGTAAAGTGTACGATACTATTCATTTTCATTAATGCAACAAAATCTTTGTTTAGGAACTCTTTTCCCTCGTCTGTTTGAATTTTATGCGGTATTCTGCCTTCAGCTAAGATATCTTTAAAGGATACTGTGATGCATTTACCACTCTTATTTTTTAAACAACGCACCCATGCATATTTTGAAAACAAATCTATACACATTAATAAATAGCGTACCCCATCATTTTCAGCAGAATAAGCGGACATGTCAACTAAATCTAGCTGGAATTGCCAATCTACTGAATTCACTAAAACCTTGTTTCTCTTAAAATGCAATGGAGCCGTCTTGTGTAGAGTATAAGTATCTTGCTTCATGAGCCAGTTTTCTATGTCTGAATCTGCGTACCGAACTCCAGTAGTGGCAAATATGGCCTTTAAGTTTTTGCTTGCCTCCGTAAGCCCCTGCGTTTTCTGTCGCATGGTATATATTTCTCATCACCTCCTCCATGATCTTTGTTACAAAGACCGACGCTTCAACGTATGTGTTCAAGTATTTTATTTCCAACGACATATGCAACATATCCATCAGCAATGATTACAAGTACACACTTTTCAGAAAATCAGTACAAGCAAGTTTTTACAAACCAAAGATTCAGTTAAGCAATACATTACATCAGCAACATCGACATGTTGTTTTCTGGTTAGCATTAAAACACACAAATCAATGATAAAAATACAAAAACAAAAACACATCACCCGTATGAAACTCATTATCGTTCACAGGAAAAACATTTGCTATATCGAGTAGAGTAGATTTCGCATCTGCATATTTATCCGCTGTCATTTGCACCATGGTATGCCATCCAGATGTCCAGAGATTCCTTAACTATTGTGCTCACACTGTCCTCCACTCTAACTACCCGTTTAAGCGAAGCAATGAGAAAAGGATTCCTCAGCCAAATCTGTAGAACAGCTGCTGCAATGTCTCGAATACTGCATTCACACGTTGGCGCCAACCCAAGATCACGTTGTACGTACTTTTGAGCATCAGTGAAATTTTTGTTAAGTTTTTGTGTAATTTCCCCCTTATGTCCTTTAATATAAAAGAAGGGTAGCGTGTCAATGCATGTGTGAGGTTGTTGTTCATCTTGCTTGTCCTCAGGACCAAAAAGTTTTCTTTTGAGTTTTCTTAGTATGGCTCCTAGAAAGTTTTCTTTCTAGGAGCCATTACATTTGGAGTCATTACTCCCAATTGATTACCTGTGCTGCAAAGATGGCGCTGTTGTTCTGCATGAAGATAGTTCTGTCCAATATGGATTCACCCAAAATCGTTCAGTCACCCTGTTCCACGCTCTTGGGCAGATGCAAGTCAAAAAACTAGCCCTCTATACACACACACACACACACACACACACACACACACACCTGACGGCTAAAGCCACTCCCAAACATCTGCTTTTAGAGGATAACACCGGACATCCCCTATACACAAACCCCCTTTTCACACCTGTCTTCGTCTTTTGGTGATCGACCCCCCCACCACCGCTATTAGAGGATAAGGCCGGACGTGTCTAAATACAAACACCCAATTTCACACCCCTCTTCACCTTTTGTTGTTCAACCTCGCTATGACCCCCAATTTTTTTTTTTTTAAATAAAAATAATTAAAAAATTATAAAAAATTTTATATAATGTTTTTTGTTTAATTCATTATTTTTAATTATTTATTAATTTATTTTATTAATCAAAAATGCATTCACGTGCACGACTTGTTACACGCATCATGCATGTGCACATTCACATGCACGCGCTTTGCTGGCCTTTATTTACTACTCAGGCCCCTGCTGTGTGAAATACATGTTACACAATAGCCGTCCCTCTCTGCTTTTCTGCACCAACATGTCTCTCAAGAGTTGCTGTGTCGCTCTTGTTTTTCCAGGTGGTGGAGAAGAAGGCTGTGAGACAGAACAGTGTTTGGCAGGTAGGTGAGAGTGAAGAACAGTGGCATCCCTGACACTTCCACTTAATTAGCAGCCATATTCTCCAGGTGCAGAAATACCTGCTGCTGTTGTCAAAAATGATATTTTTTGCCATGCCTGGCAACCGTTAATTCAAGACTGTCAAGTAATTTGCGTTGCTCCACCTTTTTTATTGCATTGGTGTCCCATTTCAAATATGCAGGTTTGGGGTCTTTTCTTGCTGCTGTGCTTTGTTAGATATTAAAAAAGTGACTCCAACATTATTGAGGCAAGAAAAGTTTCTCTCTCAACTGTATATGGCACAGTTTCTTCATTATGTAACCCCAAACAAATAAAACCTATAACACATTTCTATTGTAACCACAGAGAATTCTGGACCCAAAAGCACGACTCACAATAGGCTGGTCACAGATTAAAAAATTGTTTGTTACTACTAGGGGAGTTTGTCCGATGTGAGCAGTGGTGAACAGATCACCAGGCCCAGCAAACTGTAGCAGGCTGGAGATTTGGCTGGCTGATGCAGAGTGAGGCAGGCTGGCATAAAGCTCAGGAGAATGGGGAATCTGACCACAGAAGACACAGAGTTAATCACAGGATCACTTGTAAGAAGCTCAAAGAACCCTAGCACTTAAATAGCTGGCCATAGTGCTTGTACCACATAAGCAAACTGACAATCATGGCAAATAATGGAGTGAAGAGCAGGGGTAGATATACTGCTGGGTCTTGATTGCTGGATGGGTGACAGGTGTGCATCTGGGATCGAATAGCATCTGGAGCAGTAGTGGCTCGCCACGCCCACATAGACACACCCCACACAGACAGGGAAACAAACTGACAGGAACATAATAGGGAGAACAAATAGCAGAGGACGTAGGGAACAAGAGGAAAGTACTGCTGGACCATAACAAGTATTTTATATTTATTTATTATAGGATTTCATTAGATAAGTAACCAAAAGTTTCCAAAGTGATAATAATAAATTACAAATGACACACTTAACCAACTTGGCTAGTGTGTAATCATATTAAAATATTAAAGCATGTCGGAGTGATGATATTAAAGCCTGGCACAATAATGACTATTCACATGTCTTCTCTTAGGTTTCACGGTATAGAACACGTCCATCATTCTGGAGAGCATATTCATAAGATGTTATGTCAGAAAGAACATTTGGGTCTCTACTCCCCGAACTGTGCACCCATTGTGTTTGAATGTGGACAGAGATGCCAATAGACTATATATGATACTTTAAAGAGGTCATAGTAAACTTTTTGTTTTGGCTTTTTCCCCTCTCCTTTATTGAGTTATATACCTTTTTTGTGCATATAATAGGTTTGCAGGGTAAAAAAAGCCCAATGTCCACCCCAAAGGTAGTTCTCATCTCCCACAGAAAACTCTGCTCTGAACTGCCTGAAAACAGCTCGTTTGTAGTCTTTCTTCCGCTTCGCTGTGACATCACAGTAAAATGCAATGCACGCCTAGCGACTAGTCTGACAATCTCTCAAAAACACTGGTGGAAAGACACTGAGCTTCAGCACACAAGATGTCCACCTGCTGCCTCTACTCTCCCTTCCAAACACTAGCCACCCTCCAGGCAGTCAATGGACATGAAGTTGTTACTGTGATGTAGTCCATGTTGCTAGCTGGTAAGGGGAACATATACAGAGGGCTGTTTCACAAAAGCAGAATTTAGAAATCCAGGATAAGAGATAAAGCTGCTTGACCTAGTGGGATCAGTGCATCCTGGCTTTATCCGTTTCACAAAGGCCAAACCAGGCTCAGAAGGTGCGACCATGTCAAACCAGGTGTAAGTAATTCAGATAAATGGGCGTCAACAGTTTTCAAGAGACCACATGGTCGATCATAGATTCATTGATGCTGAAATGGAAAAGATGTGTGCAGCATACTTTCTTTGCTGTTACACACTGTATGTAAAGAAGGTTTTTGATGAAAAAATGCACATAATATTTAAAAAAAGAAAGAAACCATGAATAGTAACGTTATGTCAGACCTTAAAAGTAAGCAGTGGACCTTAATATGTCACTCAGCAAATGTATTAATTATAACCACTAATCAACATACTGTCTATTCAATTTTATTTATAAAGCGGCAGTTCACAACAAAAGTATCTCTTTTCCTCATAGTATTATCCATTTAACCCTATTTTGAAATAATATTCAGTGCTGAGACATCTGAGTGGGGAGTCTGGGGGTCCTCCCCCAGACGTTTATGAGCATTAAACACTTAATTTTCTCACGTCTGAAGTAGTAGTCTGCACCAATTTATGGTGGAAATGTCTTTATTTATATAAAAAGGAAACACAAAATTCAGCTGGCAGGTGACAATTCAAAATATAAACATATAATGCAGTATCAGCAGCTTGTTCATTTAGCTTAAGTTTCTTTTTTGGACAATGCACATGTTTCTTCTATGATTGCATTGCATGTTTTCTTATTAATCTTTCTTAAAGCCTTTTCAGTTATTTACCATTTTTTTTATCTATCTAAACAATCAACAAACAACAAACTATCTAAAATCACGAAGTGATTTTTGCAAAGTACACTGTAAGCCTAACTGTAACACAATGTATTATGGTAATTATTGTTTTCTCTTCCAAACGCGCAGTAGATGATCACAGGGAGAGAAAAACATTGTGCTGTCCTCTCCCTGTTGTTTCATGAATAAACAGTGCACAATATATCCTCCTTATTGAAGTGGGACTATAATTTGAGAGTATTATAAAATGACATAGGAATCCTACATAGTGTGTGTGAGTTTCTTGAGTGACATATAATGTCCGGTGCTCACTTTAAGGCACAATATAACATTATAATTATGACAGTTTCAGTTAAGAGCAGTGATATTTTTGGCTTCTCACACATTCAGTCGGTCCACTATTGGCTGCCCACTTTCTTTTGCTGTTTTATTGCTGTACCCATGTACAGGCTACTGAAAAATATGCAACAAATAGGCCTACATAAGAACATGGAATGACTGAAAAAAAACACTTCTGATCAGCCTGACCGCTGACTGAACAGGTAAGGCACCAGGATTAACTAAGCCTGGCTATTAGCCAGGTCTGGAGCAGGCTAGCTGCACAGAATAAATTGCCATGGTAACTTATGTGTTTTGAACCTGAAAATGAGCATAATATGACTTCTTTAAGATGCACTAGCTGGTATTTATTAATGTTTCTTGTGTTTTGATTGTCTCTTTATATACTATAATTAATCCATGGACTGTCAGAGCTTGAACCTACAGTTGCAGAGACCTTTGTTATGGCCATCATGGTACATCGGGACTAATCAAGTGATTGTCACTTTTATAGGCAAAGAAAGTGAATTTATGGGCTCTTTGAAAAGGGGTATGGTAAGCTCCTGTATGTCACAAATGTACAGTATTTTGTGACGTTGGCTGGTATCACGAATACTTCTTTATTGTTTTTTATTAGTGTAGTTGCTAGGGACAATACTCAATTATCAAGTTATAAATGTAAAGTAACACTAGGAAAGCAAGTCTTGCTAGTAGGTCATCTACGTAAACCAACAAACTCCTCTCCCTCATTTCCACTGGCCTTTCCTACAACATCTTGCCTCTCAGGAGATTTCAAAGCTAGGACTGTCCTTGAGCGAGTTACTCAAAGGGATCCTTTCTATGATGTTGTTAGACACCTCGCATAAAGCTGATGATACACAGAGCAACTTTTAGAGCAATGTTGCTTGGCAATCTCGGCGGTGCGGGGTGGGTAGCGGAGTGGTGGGGGAAGGGGATTACGGTAGTAATCTTTACTCATTACCATTGACAGCAACGTTGCCCACAGTATGTTGTGTGGCTCGCTTCATATGTCTAGATAAGGATGGCAGTGGTTTGAAAACACATCTAATAGTGTTGTTTATTCAATATTTATGTTTTTAGTGGTCCTTGACAATCATAAGCCCTAGAAGTTTGTGGGCTAAACGTCATGGCTCGATAGACTGGATACTGTAGTAGATTTTAGAGAGCAGAGAGCAACTGGAGAGTTAAAAAATTGAAGTATTTCATTCATAAAGCTGCAGCGCTCTTTTCTGTGCTCAAGAAGTAAACATTTAACTGTTAAAATCAGGTTGGTTTCATTTTATTACGTAACTGCTATAACGGATGCTGGAGTTAGATGAACATGATTAATTTTTTGTAGAAAGACACAGAAGAACACGGGCTTGCCCCGATGATGTCATGACATCGGCTCTCTAAACACAACATAATAAGTATGCACAACAACAAATAGTACACTACATATTTCCCAATAAATATTTATAACATGTTGTAGTTAGCTATCCACTAAATACAGTAGATAAATTTATAAAATTACGAGAAAAAAACACATGCAAAGAAAGAAACAGATGACGATGATGATTCAACCAAGAGGATGGAGCAGATAAGGTATATTCACGTTTCCATTAAAATATTAATCACTATTGTTTTATAATGAGGAGATCAGTTCCCTTATTCCTATATTATATCCAATATTTCACATTTACATAATACGGATCTTATAGTGTATTCAGACAGGAAATACAGTAAGGTCATTCTGGGAGGTGCTACATTCTCATGACAGAGGGGTCTATTGCAACAAAAAACACTAACTGCTAGCATCTATTGCAGCTTTTAGGCTGATTCATGAACTATTAGTTAATCATATTGCTATTCCAATCATAAACCAGGCATTTGACTATTTCATCATCTACTATTCTCATATGTAGACTACAGACATATTGCTGGCAGGAAAGCTTCTTCAAACCAATCCATTTAAAGGGTCAGCAGAATTTTACATAATAGTAGACTAAGAAACCTTCTCTCTGAACTTTATTATATTTATCATATATATTGTACATTTATGCCAATGTAATGCTGTGGCATTTTCCAGCCAAAATATGGTCTGAATCTCTTATGAATGCAATAAATTAATATTGTAAATGGAACATATTTACTGAAACACTGATGCCTTCTGATGCTCAATCTGTCTAGCCTTTGTTTTGCTTTTCTTTCAGTTTTGTATTAAACCAACAGCTATATCACTCCTGCAGAAAATCTTGTCATGTTTTTGTTTGGTTATGATATATTGCACACCAAACATAAGTGTGTTTCTTCTGTTTTCTTCTAGAATCGGGACCAGTCACTGTGTGACAAATGAGATGAGTGTTGGCAGAAAAAAACGTACACTTGCTGGTCGGCTGATGTTTAGACAGGCACACAAGCTGCTTTTTAACAAACTAATTGTCTCGAATGTTTACAGTTTAGAGAGCCTACTAATCTCATAATTCCATTAATCTCTGTTTTTCATTAAAAACCCAGGGAAATCCATCAATCTAACAATTGAACAATCACTGAGTCCCAACACAGATAATGATGATGCATTTATGTTCAAAGACAAACTGGCCAAGTTTTCTCATAGACATAAAGTTGTTTTCACCCAAGTATATCAGAGCAAAAAGATAGGGGAGAAACTCATTAAATGATTATGTGTGAGTAGTTTGGCAACACTGAATAATTCATTCTTACTTGATTGCTGTGTATGAAGGATTTATTGGGAGGTGGTGCATCAAGGGAGGAGATGCTTGTCTGGGTTTCTGAAGTTCAAATTCCAAAGGTGGAGTATGTGGACATTAAACAGCCACTAAGGTATTTGAATCTGCTCATTCTCCTTATTGTTATTATTTTTATTTTGCATCACATGTTTCCCATAGCCTTGATCCACATACTTTCACTCTATCCATCAAATATTTCTGTTGCTCCTCCACATGGCTTGTGATACTGGTCTGAAGTCAGTGCCAGCACTCATCTCTTAGTTCGCCTGCTCCCTATCTGTGGACCATGACTGGCGTCTCCTAGCAACAGCATTTGATACCGTTTCAATTGTAGCCCTTTAAAGAACAAAAGGAGAATTAGCTTTGAAACACTTAAATAAGGCTCCTCCTATTTGAATAATTAATTTTCCATTTTGAGGAGCGCATCTTCCGCACAAAAACATTTGTTCCTCGCAGCAGGGCAGCAGGATTCTCCTTACTGTTGTTGAAAGCCCCGCTAGCTTTGTCACTTTAGTGAGGCATCAAAACAAGCACACAGTCTACACATAAATAGGAACCACCTCATTTTTTAAAACTACATTATCTATTTTGAGCTCTTCAAATGATCTCTTGCAAAAACTAACACTGCAATTCCAAAAACCTGCTGATTGATGCCACTCACTGACGCATCAAGACTATGTAAAGCACAGCTTATCCTCTTCTCAACCTGGAACAGCAGCCGATTACATCTGTCAGGAGGTCACAGGACATCTGGCAATTACGGCAAGTGGTGAGAAGATAATGGCCATTATCTTTATTTCGCCTACCTGCTGCCTTAGTCCACTATGCAGCTCCTTTCAAGACAGCCCATCAGCTCAGTCAGAAAGAGGCAACGTCTTATCCATTAGTTTGTCAGTGGGGGTTCATGAACATAAGCTTGACATAAAATGTAGACAGTGGCTAAGTACAAAGACAAGGAAGGCCTCAGGTAAGAGGCTTTTCTGTGGAAAGAGCAAGTCCACAATCCTCTGGAGTAGCAGGAATACATGTAGATACGTAAGGTATGAAAGTTAGGTAAGGTTTTGTCGAGATCCAAAGATAAGTGGAAGATGCTCAGTATTTCAACTTATTTGGAGATGAAGCTTTGAATGCTGGAGTGGCACTCAAAAAATGTGGGGCCCTCAAACTTGTTTTATGATGGTGCATAAAATTCTCTGGCAGGTGTTTGGGGAGGGGTGTTTTTAGGCATCGTCCCAATTCAGACGGTGAAGTTATACCTGCCTGCTGTTCAACAAAAGCTACATCAGAAGCCAGCTGCACTAGCTTTCTTCCAGTCAGCTGTGAGCAATTTCAAAATAAGGCTGCCACAAAAATAGAAGGAAATATGGTTGATTCATCTCCTGGAGGCTTCTGCTTTGATTCATATTTGCTTAGTTTTGTAAGCTGGATATGCCAGTGGGTGAAGTGCAGTGACAGCTAAAAGCATAGTCACTAGCATCTGAGCCCAAAAGAGCTCAAAACAGTTTATATTAAGGAAATAAGTTACATAGAATCTCTCTCAGGGTCCCTAGTGAACTCCCTTAAAAAGAGAGCTATCTTTCACACATACACACACCTTGAAAAAGAAAGCTCCACTAAACCTTTAAACGCTCTTTATTTCCCTTCTTATCTGCAAAAGCTTTTCTGCTGCTTATCTTTTTATCCAGCCTTAAACACTCTGATTCTTTGATGCAAGCTGAGGCTCACCTTTCCATGGGCGCCCTGCATGCTGCTGTTTTAACCTAGTCAGCAAGTATCCCCTAAACTAGGAGCACTACAAGACCAGAGCAACAGTAACACTCTTCTTGGGGGGAAAATGCGCCTGTGAATGCATCTGTTGGAAGTTTCTTTATCCTCTAGAATTTAATGGCCATCAGTGCCAATGTCCATTAGTGGATTTGTCACTGTCCTAGATGAGAAAAGTCATTTTCTGACATGCACTCCATGATATAAACTTGGTAGCTATTTTACATGCTGGTCTCATATTTGAACGCACCTCAGTCAATTTTCTGTGAAAGTTACGGAAGCAATGTGACCAGGTCAGCCCTATTACCACACTATGCTGTGCTAAATGTGAATCTTGTTACGCCTTCCATAAGTGAACTGCAATACATCACTTAATCATCACTTTTTATGCACAAAGAGAACAAATCAGTTTAATAAACCACAAAATATTGTGAATGAGCCAGCTTTAAATTGTCAAGGAGATTCTTTTCATATCAGATCAGTCTATAAAGATGAGCTCAATCATTTTTATAACCCTTGCAGTGGAGACAAAAGAGGAAAAAGAATCTTGGCAAACCACAGTAATCACTAAAATCTGACATTTTCATTGTTCATCCATGCCTGCATGCTTACAGTATTAATATCCTGCAAAACACCTTTTTATCATTATTTATCAAAGTCACTACCTAAATCCATTGTCAGACCACGAAAAATAACAGTATAGGGCAGTAAAGCAATTGCTATTACACTACAGTAACATGATTACTCTTCGCAATAATATTACAATGTTAAATTCAGTAATTACATCACAAATTACATTTACCAATCTCAGTAACACTCCGTTACCTTGACATTCGTGGCTGGCTGCTTGTTAAAACTCAATGTCTTGTTTTCTTTTTCTATACATGTTAAATGCGAAAGGTGAGGTGTATGAGGAGTATGTAAATGATATAACGAATAATGTAATAATTGCCGTTGCTAATGGGCAATTAATAGGAAATGTACTTACTTTTCAACAAGTAATCAAGTTACGGATTACATTTTTATGCATTATTGTATTTATCAGGATGTCAACTACAAAAATGCTTTCAAATGACTGTGCTCATGGGTGTGACAGCAACCTAGAGAACACTGGGTCCTGCACAATAACACTTGTTCACCTGTGTCTAAAGTGTGACAGAGTGCTCTTCTCACTGTTGTTGCCCATCCTGCAGGGACACCAAATGCTCTTTACCTGCTCAGGCTAGCAGCAGAGAAAGTAGCATCCATGTTGACGAGCACTCCAGCCTAAAGACTCACATGGGGGGAAAGCGAGGTTGTCAGGGTGTTTTCATGCAGCAACACAGACATGCTCTACCGAGATGTCTCTGCAGCTCCTGCTCGGTTTCCATTCATACCATCTCTTGCATATTTAGGCGCAGGTTAATATACTGGGAATTGACAGATTAATCTCATGCCTGGGTGCTGCAGGGGATCTGGAAGGAGCAAGGGGCTTCTCATAACTCAGAGCTGCAAATACAAACAGTACAGATTAATTTAAAGTGATAAAGGGGAAATATTGCAAATAAATCAGGCAATTATAAGAAAGATAGTTAAGACACTATGCGCAAGAACTCATCAAAATGAAGCAAATACTGTACATCTCAAAGGTAGCAACTTATGCACACAGAAAAAAATGGCTGTAGTCAGTTGTCATTTGTACCCCAGGTTGTTTGCAAGAATTGCAGACTCAGAAATCTAACTCAGTGTGAGCTGTTGAATCATTCATGGCTGAGGGCGATCACATAGTTTTCTCCTTTACCCCGCGGTTCAGGGACAGTGTAAGGAGGGTTTTGAAAGTGAGACAGACCCTGATCCCTTCCTTGCTGGTAAAAGCTTGAAGTTGCTGGCCTTTTAGCTGGCAACACTTCCTCAGTATATAGCTCAAATTAAAGCTTGTATACATTGTTGGATGTCCTTGATGTAGCTGTGACAGGCATTGTTGCCATGGAGATGAATATTTTAATGGATGATTTTTTGAAAATTGAGTGTCTTCTTGCATGACTGATGGCTTCACAGTTGTTGGACATGGAGAAGGAGTCTATATTTTCAAAAGCTTGTTTTTTATTAACGTTTCAGTGCATGCTTGCTGCAAACAAACAATTTTAATGTTTTAATGGTAAAGTTCCTGATTTGAGAAAGTTATAATTCCGATTTTAACCAAAGTGACACGATTAATAGGTCTGAGCAGTGCTGGGGCACTTCTTTCCTCCAAATGCAAACAACTCTTGCATTGGATGATTGACCATTTGTAGGCTTTTCGATCCTTTACTCATTTATTTATGCCCTGTAACACTAGAAATGACCAGCCAAACACCATATGCATAGTTTAGAAGAATCCTTTGTCAGTTATTGGGTGATGTGAGCCCACTGGGATCCATTAACAGTGACATTACAGAAAAAGCTGCATACCGCTAACTCTCAAAACTTCAGTTTGGGCTGTAAAAAAATAGGTTTGTGTGAATTAATTTGTACCCAGCGGAGCTATAGTCTGATGTCAGAAAATGTAAATACCATGACATGCTTGGCTTATTAGTAGGTTGTATCGGGTCCTGGTTGCTGGGGTCTACTCTCAACCACAAGGAATTAATGAATGGTTGAAGTCTGAAATCTGACACACAGAATCTGCATTGTTGTTTTGACAGATATGAATATCCTGAAAAGAAAACTTTTGCAGTTTAAAGTTAATACATTTGAGGTTTAGTAAGAGAGCTGATGTAATGACAATTAAAAAAATTAATACCACCATACATGATTCCTTCCTACACATTTAGACATAATGGCAAGTGAAAGTCCAGCTAACACATTTCTTTGAGTCCAGTTTTTGCTGTTCTAATTACTGTGTCATCATAAGTTCTGAACAAGTTAGTTATTGTTATTAAGTTTATATGACTTTTTAAGTTTCTTAATTTTGAAGCTTCTTCACCGTGGCAAGTCACTGTGTTCCATTGTCAGTGCCAAACCCAAAATAGTAGCCAATGTGTTTTCAAGTGAAGTTTCAGAGGTGAGGTAAATTGGTATAACAAGAAAAGGAAACAAGTGTAATTATTTTTCTCTGGAGCTCTAAAGTCAACTTTTATTCTCTTTGTTATTTCATTTCAGTTTGCACCGTCTTGCTCATCTGTTGAGCTGAAATACACTTCCATTATCACAGCAAAAGAGCAAGTCTGACATTTCTTACCCTCTTTGGGAGAATTTTTGGCGCAGTACTATCAGCAAATAAAGAAGAGAAGGAACTACTTTGACTTTTATTAGTACTAACATTTATCTCATTTGGTGTCTATGGGGACAGTCTCATAAAATCTTTGTTCAGGCAGCCAGACCGTAACGACATGTTTATTAAATCAAACTTTGTAGGAACATTTCCAAGATTCTGTGTGAAATAGCTCTGATGCTGAAGCATATGGTGCTTTTGAGACAGGAAGAGAACATGGCTCCACGGATGACAACAACAGATGCTTGCTTTATTACAGCAGAGAGGTCGTGACAAATGTATGCTGGTGTTTGCTATATTCCTTACTAAATGTACAGGTACAAGTTGATTTAGATGAATGGCAAGAATATGTCTTCACCAGAGAAAGACTGAGCTCCTATGCCCGTCAGGTTATTAGCCATGATTGCAGGATTGCTCTAGAAATAGCAATGTTGGTCTGTTGGTCCACCACTTTGGTCCAGACCAGTGGCATAATTTAATTGTGACTGGCATTGGTGCAAATATTTTTCTTGTGGCCTCGCCCCAAAAAGCATGTTTGTGTACACATGGGCAAACAGACCATAGGTACAGACCCACAATGACCCCACACAATTGCAAACCTGAAGCCTTTGAGCAGCACCATGGACAGCAGCCAAGGTGCCGCAATGCAAATCTTACAGCCTTCCCTTGACTCAAACCTGCTGTCTCTGACTATCAAACAACCGAAATAGCTTTAGCCAGCCTACTGTAACAAATCAAAGTAGCTGACACAGTATATCAATAACCAGAGAACACACAGCAATCACGATCAGCACAGCAACTCATTATGCCAACACAGTATGAAAGAATAAATGACAGCATCTGATAATGATCCACGTGTCAATGTCCCTCGTGGGCCCTTGTAATCAGCTGGGCCCTAGTGCATTGCACAGGTTGCACCGTCTGTACATACATCACTGGTCCAGACCAAAATGTGTAAACAACTGTTAGATGGATTGCCATGTTTTTCTGTACAGACCATCATAGTGCCTAAATGATGAATCCCTACTTACTTAGTAGTCCCCTGACTTTTCCTAGATGGAAAAGATGGTTAGATGGATTGTCATGACATTTGTGACAGATTTTGTCACAGAATAAGTAGTATTGGTAAAATGATTTGCTATTAGGTTTAGGGGGTTTAACTACTACTAAATCTTCAGAGTTGATCCATGCGTCTCTTGTGATTTGCTAAGGCCGTTTTCAAGTTTCAGTGAGCTTAACTCACTTGCGACAGTTGCTCCTCTCGTTCCCTGCATTGCCACTCGCACTTGACGTGCAATTTGGTGGTCCTCTCCTTGTCGCCAATTGTGCTTTCAAAAGACTTCACAATTTCAACATCTCCACGCAAAGGTCCCTAACTATCGGCAGCATGTCTCATATGTGCATATCTCTACTTTCTTTTCCATCTGCCCTCTGACTAACTCATATTTGATAAGACCCACCATACAATCAAAATTACAAAACATAGCCGCAAGCGGCAATGATCGGGGTCCAAGCAAGTCGCGAAAAAAACAACATGAGACTGAGAAGACTGAGAAGTGATGAAAGACGACTTTGGACTTGGAGATAATTGCGGAAATGCAAACTTGAATTTTATATGTATCTGACTACTGGGTGAAATGTTCAACCCATCTGCAACATTTTGTGTTTCCAAGACTTAAAGTTTAAGCTGCACAAACACTTTTAAGCAGAGAAAAATAAGAAGAAAGTGTCATGGGATCCAAAGAAAATCAAAAACTTAAAACAAAAATTTTTGTGTCAATTTTGGTAGCGCTTGAAGAAAGACTTGTGGAGATGTAGATGTTAATTGATTTAGCCAATTCTGAAAAATGTAGAGTGAGTGACTTTAGAAATTTACATTTCTTGTAAAAAGCCAAGCCCACTTTGAGCAATCATTGCCAAATTTTATGCATCAACTGAGTAGTGACCCTATATCATACAAACTGAATTTTGTACAAATCTATGCAGCAAATTACAAGGTATAAATGTTTTGCAAGTGTAGTGCCCCCTAGTGGAAGAAAATCCCAGGACTGCTCAGCGAAGCTCAGACCGAGCATCTGAACAGACGTGTCAAGTTTGGTTAAGCCAATTTTGTATTACTGGCATTTATGTAAAATTGTACGTAAAAAGGAAAAAAAGTAAAAATGTATGAAAAACAAAAACAAATTGACGTATCAAAATTCTTTTGATAACTTTTAATCAGCGACGTCCGTAGATGATCTTGCCAAAGTTTCAGGTCGATTGGAGAAACCGTCTGGGACGAGTTTGGAAAAATAGCTTTTAGAGAAAAGTGATAAAAAGTTGTAGAATTTGACATTTTTAGAGCAGAAGACCATTGGAGCAAAGATGGTAAACAATACACCTGATCAACATCAGCATGTAAGCATTGTTCGTCGCAAATCCGCTGCTCTTTGTTTTGTTGAAAGTATCCGTTGAAATTTAAAAATATGTTATTAGCTATTGCAAAGTGAACTGCAGGCATTGTAATAGGCAAAGCACCACTTCGTTGCATAATATCAGCCTTTCTTTCAGGCAAACCACACACAGACAGACCCAGCAGCTGAATATGGAGTGAAAAGACTGCTGGCAGCACCCATGTATAATTGAATAAGGTATTTTAGAGGACTGGGCCAAATCTATGATAGATATGCTTTATTAAATGAATATTGTGTGCATCTTTGTTCGGAAAGTCCAGTGTCCCTAAAAAGTGAAGAATTAAGTCAAGGCAAAGGTTGATCACTAAGACATTTAGTGACATGATCATTTAATTTTGATTCATGTACTGCCTACAAGATAAAAACAATTATAATAATATAATAAAAAGTTATAAAAATAATGTAGAATTGATGTGTCTGTAGTGATTTTAGATTTACAATAATGTGTTTAAATGCTAATGTGCACAGGTGTCTTAACACTGGAATAAACACCTAATGTCCCAATTAGAGCTCTCTGGATGCTAATTTTGACATAAACACTTCACTTTGAACACTGTGTTACTTGCTCAGACTCATTGTATCTCTTCATAGTATTAAATTTTTCTCTAATTATCCATTAAGCAGAGAGCACCCACTCTCTGGCTGTACAAGTGCGACAGGTGTTAATGCGACATGTTTTTAATAATGCATTCACAGATCTGGTGACCCTCCTCAGGAATTTTCGGTCAGAGACACTCACGCACACATACAAGCACACATAGCCCCGCATGCAAAAACACCATCTGCTCCTCCTATTGCATCTCCTTTTCTAATTTCTATCCTTCTCCAAGCTGCTTGACATACAGATTATGGTATTTTTGGGTATGAGCAGTTGATGCAAACGTTAAAGTAGAATTAATTGAAGCCCAGTCCCATATTATGATTGCTTGGTGGGAGGAAATTGCAGTCACATTGTGTGTTGAATGTTAATATGTGCTGCACATAGGATGCGTGGGGTCTGAGGTTTATATACAAGTGAGATACTTCCCTGTCTGTCCGGATCTGTCTCCAACAAGTCGTCTGATTCCCAGTCTAACTGTTCTCAGCGGGTACAGCCTCAGGCTCTGCTGCTTCGCACACACACACATGCATGATCCCTGAGTAAAAGTACTGGCTTCTGCTCAGGATATTCTGGCCATATCTCAACCACACTTTTGCAATTTTGCCCTCCAGTTTCTCTGGCCACTTCTCCCCCTCCATCTATCCTTTCTCCCAGCCTTACTGTCAGCGTTTCTTCATTTCCTACCCCCTCCTACTTCTGTCTGTCTGTCTGTCCAACCGCCCCCCCATCTCTTCTCTTTGCAATATCCAGTTTCACAGTGAAGTGACTTCCTCGCCTCAGCCCTCCAGCTCAGTCTTTGCTTCACAGAATCAGATACTTGCCTCGAATTCTCATTATGCAGCCTCCCTTTTATACTCCACATAAACCAGAGATTTATACCTGAATTATGCTTCTGGTGAAGTGTTCGCCCAGCGTTCACACACACCGCTTATCTATCCATTAATGCTCACTCACCAGTGAATCTTTTGACCAGAGGCTAACATGTTCACAGAAATTTCTTGATTATTCTTTCTGGATTGTCTCACAGACATAGTAAGGCTTTTATTGCACAAGTCAAGGGCTCAGGACTCCAGATATCTTAACTTAATATGCAGTTATTAGCTTTCTTTCACTATTTAAATGTAGTGATGCGTCTACTCATATGTAGTTTATTTGCACTGGCTAAAATGTTTCAAAGGAAGCATTGTGGCACCCTGATTGTATTGAACGGCAACATTTTGTTAATGAGGGAAGTGGTGTGATGTTTAAATTGCACAGGAAAAAGTTGTAGCAAGAAGGTCTGGATGGGTTTAGACTGAAAACAGGGCTGTGTGTATGTGGGGGAAGGTGTTTAGACAGGTAGTAGTAAAGGAAGTGAAAAGCAGGAAGTCCAGTTTTAATAAAGTCAAATTAGGTTCAAAAACTCTGCTAGCTCCATCTCAGCAATTGTGCAGTAAACAGCTGAATTTTATTGTTCTCATTACAAAGTAACAGTACCTGGAATGTGCACTTTTCAGCCCCATTGCTATAGCCAACTTCAAAAAAGAATTCTTACCTTCCACAATATCTACAATATAGCAACTATTTCCCTTGAGGTTATGGAAAGATCATGGAGGAATAAGTTTCTTCATTTATTGTCAGTGAATGTTGGCATTGGATGATATCATGAGATGCATAATCATCCAATATGGATGTAATCCTAGGGATATTTGGCTGATATGATTGGCTTTGTTGGGCTATTGCCCGATGACTTTGTGTTGCGCCAAAATGCAGTTAGCATTTTTTTTGCTTGGTGGCTCTTGCCATTACAGTGGTCTCACTGAAGCAGCCCTGTGTCATCCCTCCAGTTCTGCATAGCCTCTCTCTCTCTCTCTCTCTCTCTCTCTCTCTCTCTCTCTCTCTCTCTCTCTCTCTCTCTCTCTCTGTCTCTGTGTGGGTCTGTGATTGCCTGTGCGAAGACAGGTGTGCTGGAGCTAGAGCAAAGCCTCACCAGCTGCTTCTCATTCTGCAATCAAGTCTCCTACAAGAACTCAGCTCTGCCACACTCCCCTTGCCAGATCATAGTACCTGCTCAGTCAGTCCGCATCCAGCCACACTGTTTTATTTTTGCTCATTGCCCGTTGGTTTGTGCTTAATGGTGTTTCTTTCTCTTCTGTTCATTGCTCTGCTCAGCTCAGTACCACGTCTGTTTCCATTAGCCCTAAGCCCTGTAATAAAGTCATTTTTAAATTGTAACTCCAGTCTACTGTCTCTCTGTGCCTCGCACTTGGGTTAACTAGCTCAGCCTTACCCTGTCTCCTAAAAATTAATTTATATTTCCACTAAATTGTTTTACCAATGATGTTGTGGTGAAAAATGGAATTCCTGTCTAGATAATGGTCAGAGTCAAGTTTTTCTGAGTGAACGAAATGCTAAATTTATATACTACACAAGAGTTTCTGAAAGGTTTTGGGCATACATAGCGCAGGACACAACAGACCAGTATTCACATCCACAACAAAAGCACTTAGGTTGAAGTCAGAGAAAGTGGTTTGGGTTAAATGTAAACAGATTGTTGTGTTTCAAGTCACAGGGGACTTTTTCTATATAAAACAAGACTGTGATCTTTCCCCAACCTTAACCAAGTGCTGCTGCTGCTTCAACATAACCATAAAAAAGTTGAATAACACTACTCAGTAGATATTTTATTGCAAGATTAGATATTTTGGTGGAAAACAAAGATGAGTGAATATTGTAGGGAAGGTGATTGGCAAGCCACAAGGCAGCTGATGTATTTGACAATGCGGTACTCAGGAAGGCCAGACAGGTATCAGCAGACACCTTACACCCACTAAACTCAACTCAGAGTTTGAGTTGCTCCCATCTGGCCATCGATTCAGGGTCCCAAGGGTGAGCCGGAACATCTATAAGAGATCTTTTTTTCCCCACTGGCATACAAGCACTGAATGCAAATTCAAAGCACTTTTAAATGTGTTTCTTGTAGGTTGTAACCTACCTTATTTCCATCTGCTGCTCTGCTTTCCATTTTCTGTTTATGGCACAATTGTTGTTGAATGTTGATGGTTGTACAGTGTTATACTCTTAACTGTGTGTATTTTCTTAATGTAATTTAATTGTGGTGTCATGGCTACATATTTGTTCTGGGAAGTCTAAGACAAATTTCCACTAAGGTGGACAATAAAGTCTAATAATAATGGAATATGTGAAGCAACATTGTGCTTCCTACAAAATGTACAGGCCAATGCAAAATTAATTGCATGTATATGGAAGTAATAGTGTCTTTCCCAGATTTATATGGGACATAATAGGAATATAACAAAGGGTCCTATCTTCCCAGAGTCAGATGAACATTGATACGCTCCCGATGTAATTTGTAGGAGACAAGGTCATCTTTTAGTGCTATAGGGCCATTTATTTACCTCTTTTATCTCTGAGGTCATGTACGACAAACAACTGGGCTGCAGTGATTTCAGCCAGTAAGAAAGCAAACACCAACCAGCACACAGCCCGATGGTGGTGTTGCTTACAACCAGGCAGCATATTGAGTCTGCAGGGCACACAGACCTGACTCACCTTGTGGCCGACCCAATGCTGTTTTGAGAGCTTGCATATGAGTTGTGTGTTTGCATGTCTGCACGTGAGCCTGCATGCATTTGTGTGCATAGGGTTGGGGGGGGGGGGCTACTATCAGCAAATGGCCTGTGACCCCACTGGGTCTTTTAAGTACAGTGGTATTCTGCGGGAGAACTGAAGAATTAATGTTAAGACTTCACAGTTAATGCTGCTAACAGGGGAGAAGAGGAAAATGCCCTTGTCTAAGAAGCTACATGTCAAAGGACGCTGCAACAAGCTATGGAAGATTATGTCATTTTTCAAAAAGTGTGCTTTTTAAATGTGTCTCTTGTGAACACACCATAGCCCTGATATAGAAGCGAGGTGGGAAGAGTTGCGTGTTCCCAGTGTATTTTTAGTCACTGTAAGTTAGCATTTGAAGGATTACTTTTTATTGAAATCCTCAGTGCTCCATTTAGTAGCAATGGTAGACTCATAGATAATTTTGTGCTAGTATAGGGTTATTAACATTTCTACTCTTGTTTCTTTTCATTTTTCTTATCAGGTCAGTATGGGAAATGGCTCTTGCTGTACTCAGGTTTTGTTATGGGAAGCATGCTAGAGAAATAGGAGGAATAGGAATTAAGGTTTCTAATCCATTGGTTAGGACTGCTGCATATTTTGGAGGTTAACAAGGAGGAACAGGTGACTCTCACTTTGTCTTGTGACTGAAAATAAAAGTGATTGTTTTAGACAGCAAGAAGACACGGAATTGCCTTTGATGTCAGCATCACAGGTAAGATAATGCAATCTTCTGATTTCACTTGTGTGGGGAGTTTTGTCAGGTCTGCAGAGGCCCCATGCGCACACCTTTAGGGCAGACAGTTTTTGTGTGGAATATTGGTATGCACGTCCTCTTCAATCTATATCCCACCTAATGCGGTGTGACGCTGTACCGCTTTCATGTTGCAATCAGTTTCTCTGGAAGTCTGACTCAATTTTTCCTCTTTTTCCTTTCTGTTTTCTCCATCTTTCCAGTTGCTTGGCTTCGCCTGCATAGGGATGCAGCGATTACCGGATTTCACTATTAACCACACTGTAGTGTTTCTGTTGCACAAAACGAACTGTTGCAACTTTAATGAAATGTAAACAAAATTACACGAGGGGTGCACCAGCTTAAAGTGCCGTGCTTATCAGAGACATGGAGGCTACTGCTGTTCACTGGCTAAACTCTGGCAGAGGGACCAAACTGAAGTTTTGTTTCCACCAAAGAAACGACTGAACTCGGCAGTGTGGGAGCATTTCGGGTGCACCAAGACTGACCTGGGCGTTATTTAAGAGGTGACGGAGCACCTATTCAAAAACTTGCCGTTAAAAAGTTGCTGCCAAAGGAGCGAATAACTACATCAAATTTGATGCAGCACCTGTGGGATCACCACTCGATACGCCCAAGTAAAGGTAACACATAATAACTAAGTTAAATAACGTGGCAAGTTGGTAGGGAATTAAATGTAAACGTGTCACTTACAATCAATGCCGTAGTGGTGAGAGTCGACCTTTCAGTGCAACGTAAACAAACAAATCAGGTGTAACCTTTCCGACCCACGGCAAAGACTACACCGCTGCACTATGAGGCCTATTATTTTCATTGGCTTGCACCAGGGAAGTTCTTTGCGGCGTCGTTTACATTTTCTACACCAATTAATGGTGGAAATGTCTTTATTTATATGAAGGAAAACAAAATTATGGTTGCAGGTGACAATTCAAAATATAAAAATATAATGGAATATAATGCTGTCATCAGCTTTTGGACAATGCATTTCTTTCTTCTATTTCACTTCCATTGCATGTTTTCCTATTGTGCATTGTTTCATTTGTTATTTAACATTTCTCGTTGCAAGTTGTTTTTCAGAACATTTTTAGAACGCTTTCAGAAAGTGATGGAGACATTCTGATTCTGACATGTCCCCAGCGTCCTCAGTGTAAATGACACCTATCTGTCAATATTTTATGTCCCACCCCATCCAGGCTGTGATTGGTCGGTTCACGAAAAGTGACATAAAAGAGCTACATTCCGAACATTCGGTTGCTTGAAAGGCACCCAAACTTCGCTTCTCCCTCGTCTCTCTCTGCCGACAGAGATTAGTAGGCAGGCGAGAACAGGAGCAGGTGAGCTTCAGGAGAGTACAGGCAGCTTGGGAGAAGTCCCGGTATGCAAGAAAATGTTCTGGTACGCCAAAGAGTAAAATGTTTAGGTGTCGGTACTGCGTACTGGTGTATACCTAGTGTTAAAGTGTGAAATTAATTAATGCATATTAATCGTGAAACCGTGATTATTCCTTCCTTCCTTTCGTACCAAAATAAACTGTAATCATTGTATCCCTACGTGTGTGTGTGTGTGTGTGTGTGTGTGTGTGTGTGTGTGTATGTGTGTGAGACAGAGAGAGAGAGAGAGAGAGAGGTGGCCAGCTGCTCTGTGGTGTGCTGAGAATGTAAGACAGTAGTCTCCACTCCATCCAGCTGTCTTGGAAGTCTCCCCTGGGTTTCTCCGACACACTCTGTCAGCCTACACCTCACACACACAGACCAGGCTGCATTCTCTCCATAGCTCTTTCTCATGGTTTGTACATTCTGTCCCTGTATGTATGTTTTTCTCTGTATGTGTATTTCTTGACAAGGTCCTCTGCTAAAACCTCTATAATCAGACATCTCTGTCCAACGTATGGCAGATGCTTTGCAGAAAAATGCTTAAGTGACACACAACACTCAGTCCTTTATCAATAACACGTGATTAAACCTTCAAATTCATCAATACAGAATACAAGTGGTGAGCAATTTATTTATTAATATATTGATGCGTTAGCTCCTTCTGAGTAGAGAACAGACGGGCTTCCTGCTATCACACACGCCTAAACAACATTCACACATTTGCCGAGTAGTTGGTTTTGTGACAGGCTTACTCCTCCCATGACCACATTGTGCTAGAGTGGCAACACAGGCACCTTTTGTTTCTCTTTTTCTGTGTGCTGTCCCTAGCTGATACACATCGGTTTGACTAGTTGTACAGCTGATTGAGCTGTTGGTGCAGCCTATTGATGACAAATGTTTTTACTTGCAGAGTAGAGAGGGTAAAAAGCATTCTCATTTAGCTATAACAGTATCTAGCCATGCACATAGCTTAGGTTTTATTTGGCCTGGGTTTTGCAATATTTATCAGATTCCTGCCTCTGCCCTAATACAGTGGAGGTGAATGGAATTTATATGCTGCTTGTGGTCCTCAATAAATCAAAAAGAAATAATACCTGTTGACTACTTGTTACAGCTTTTTCTTCAGTAGAAAGTAGATCCAATGAAAACTTTTGACTGTGAGGTACATAACCCTATATATAAAGGTTATTATACAGAAATGATGCTTCCAACTTTACGTCCAGTTACAAGCAATGCTCAGTTTTGCACAGTTTTTTGCTTCTTTTTTTTTTACCTTGCTCTTATTTACATAGCTTTGACATCATTCCTATCAGTTACTATTTATACACCAACTCCATTGCTGAGATTTGGACACACAGCAACATCACTAAAACAGGGACCAAGTTGTAAACAACCTACCGTACCTATCTGTTTTTTTGTGCGATTTGGCGCATCACTGTCGTAAATAACAGCGGCACACGTGCATTTGTTTTGATTACATTACTTATGATAAAAAACTAGCCAGTTGACAACATTGTTAACACGGCCAATCAAAAAACAAAACATGGCAATATTACTTACTAATACAACAGAAAGAATGCCAGCTCGGTGTCTGTCTTGCTGTCTTTTACTTCACAAAGCTCTCGCGGGAGCCTCTTGCTTGGTCACTGTTTTATTCTCTTCTTAGCTTCCCCTGTCAGCATCCTCTTTGGTCTCTCCGCCTCTGCCATTAGTTACATTATGTCCATAGAGGCTGCTGGGTCTGGTTATGTTGTCCTGTCGCCCGGCTCCTGCTCAACACCAGCGGCGTTCTCCACCAGGAGTAGCATAATGAAAAACTTGGGTTACAGTCTAGCCAACAAAGCTAAACAGCAACCAATGTAAGAGCACAGTAACGTTAACGTTTATGTCCAAGTGTGTTATCTGGTAAGTTTGCTAATGTCAATTTGAAAGCTAGCAGCTACACCTCTGTCTGTGAAACCTCTAGCTGATTTTGCTCAAGTTGAGAACTTTGCTAACACAGACAAACATCAAATAAGCACAACAACACAAGACGTTGCAAGTCAGCTAATACGTTAATACTGACTATTCCAACAGCAAGAAGGTCAGCTCTGCATCTGTCCGGCATCCTTTCAGCTCTTTTAGCTCACACAACAAAAAGCCAGTCCAATATTTACTTTTGTCCAGTCTCTTGCTCGGTCACTCTCTTGTTCTTGCTTCCTCTGATAACAACTTCTTCAGTCTCTTCGCAGCCTCTGCCACGTTATCCATACTGAGAATACCGAGCTAACCTCTTCCGAAGAAAATAAATTGTACATACTTTTTGCTTCTTATAGCTTGCTCAAGAATTACACTGTTGTTCATGCACAGGGCTCCATTGTTACATGTCACCAATAACCAGCGCCCTGGCCCTAAGTATCAATGACAGAGACCCTATTCACACTATTACAAGTCAGTGTACCGTTAAAATGATTATGAATTTTAAGTTTGTTTAGAATGTGTGTGATATAGTGTCTTGTGTTCCTTGTCCCGTTACAATGTTGCCAAAGACATTGGCAATTAACTTTGTTAGCAAAATGTCATCTAAAGTCATCGTAACTTGTAGGAATGATGGCCAAAGCTATGAAAATAAGACTTTCAGCTTATTGCCAATGACAGAAAATCAACAGTGACAGTGTTGCCACCAGCCAGCCCATGTAAACATGAAAGGTCAAGTGTGAAGGCTAATCTCTAAAGTCTAAAATCTTACCAAATCTGTCCACAGGACTGGTTTCTGTTTCTTTTTCCCTCTTTCACACTTTTTCTCACTCACTACATGTTATTGTTCCTAGTGGAAGCCCCTATACTGTCCTCAGATTGATCAATCACCTGCTCATAGGAGCTTGAAAGTAAGAGGGGACATTTGTCAGCCAGAGCAACTCAAGCCCCCCTCCCTAGCATCCACCCGCACCCTTCACACTGGCAGCCTTGTGGGCACAAGCCCTGCATGGATGACTCACTGAGTTTTCTGTGTTTGTGTGTGTGTTTTCCATCTGTCTGTGTCCGTGTTTCTTTGTGATACACACATACACGTGTCCATCAGAGCAGGAGAGGAAAGTCAAGCGGGAGATTGACTTTAGCAAAAGAAGCAGACAGCCGTCGCCAGTTGAACGCTTGAGATGTTTCCTTCATAGCACTCAGCTTTTACAGCAGATTACGGACACTTGCTGACTGGTCTTCAGTTTAGTGGCCAAGGACCTATCCAGAATACAAATGACAGCTGGTATGGAGCTTTCTGACTGGGTCTACGGTACTTCTGCTCCCATTTTTCCTTCTCACTGCAACAAAGGAGATCTAGATTTCCTTTTAGCATCTAGTAAAACCCCTTTGGTTCAATGACAAGTGAAATTAGGTCTAATTTAGACTATAGCAGTTTCTCAGTAATATGACAAAAAACTGTGAAACTGTTCCTTTCATTGTATTTATTTCAAATATTTCAGTCAAACATATTTTCTTCATAAAGGCCAAATGTATCCCAGAGCTTATCTTACTATTGAATGAGGGATGAGTCACCATGACTTGCAGAGCTCTTAACCCCTGCAGAGCCGATTTAAATTGAGAGTTCTAAAAACAAAAGACTGAACAAATCACTCTTCTCTAGAGGAGGATATGAACAACCTTACTATTGAAATGTTAATTGATTTTTAAGTTGTATTTCATTCGATTGAGTGTCAGTTGGGATTGCAGTTAACAACATAAACAATCTTGACTTCTGACAATAGATACAAATGCCTGATGATACATTTACATTGCTCGCTTTGTTCTACCAACAGTCTGAAAAGCAAAGTTATTCATTTACAATGATGCAGCAAATCCTCACATTAGAGAAACTGAAAACCGCTTGGGAACGGCGGTCTCCCCACTATATATGCCTTTTTCCCTTGGAAATTTGAATTAATGTTTTATTAAAAATGTTGATTTCTGTCAATAACTAATTAAATAGTCGACCTTTTGTGTCAGCACAGGTGGTAATACAGAGTTTTAGCATCATACAGTATATGATGTTCTTGTGGACACACTGAATATTGTAATTTATGCTTATGTAACGGAAGCCAGCAAGGCTGTACACCTCACTCCCCGACACCTTAAGAGACGCACTGGCGGCCGGCACAGTACGTACTCAGGGGCAGCCGGTTACACTTACGTGTTTCTGTTAACATTAAAATGCAGGTCCACAAATGATCATCAGCTGTTCTGATCCCCAGCAACAGTCAAGATGTATTTCCTACAATTTCTCAGGTGACTGGAGAGGAAAAATAACAGCCCAAAATTCAACATGTCAGTGTATCACACGTACAGTGAGTGTTTGGACAAACTACAAATCCAGAGTAAATCCATAGCGTTGAGGCATGGCAGAGTCTTTAGTGGATTTTCTTCCGTGGAAAACAAACTGGAGCTCAGCGCCTCCTTTCCCTTCTGTCTCTGCTGGCCCTGCAGAGTACAGCTTATTGATAAGGGTTTCTGTCCTTGTCACCAAGGACTGATGTCTTTCTGTCAACTCCCAGGCAGCCCTGTTCCTCATTCCACGCAATTGTTTTTCTTTTCTTCTATACCTGACAGATCCCTATCTCCCTCCCTCCTCTTCCTCACCCCTCCCCTGTCCCCAATCCCATCCACTCTCCTTCCCCAAGAGATATTCATTCCTACCGTGGTGCCAGCAGGCATAGCTTACAAGTTATTGTCTCAATCAGACCTCCTTCTCTAAAGTCACATCATCACCATCTCATAAAGCTCTGAGAGTCTTGTGAATCCCATAAGCTTTCGCTCTGAAGCTCTTACATGCATTAGAGCATTACAAGAGCAACATTACATCGTTTATTGTTGTAACATCCAATCGGACGAGATGTGCTATTTCTGCATGTACAAATACGCACTCTCTCTCTCTCTATTCAAGCCCGCATGCACACACACTGCCATTTTGCTATATCACCACCCACCTCCACAATATAGCTGTGACTGTGTCTCCTGTGGCTTAACACCTCTTGTGTTCATTAGCACTGTGCAGCGGCGTGTCAACAGCTTTTATTTACTAATTAGTAACTGATGACAATAGCAGAGACACACAATGGAGAGGACAATGGTGATCCCCATCTCTGACGCCAGCTGTCCTATGACAATATGAAGTATTAGTCGATCGTTCAACTGTGTAATAAGCTCTTGAGCTCTCATTGGAATGCGCAAATGCACAACGGATCACGGCTTTGTCTGGGTGTCACAAAAAACGCATTGCAAAGTTGTTGTGATTTTAGATAGAAAAAGTTTAGTTTCATAGAATTGTTCCTCCAAGGTCGAAAGTGATGCTCTGACTGTGCCTGGCCAGTGGGAATGGAGATAAAAATGTCAAAGCCGCCGTAAATAAGGATATAAATAATAAAGTCCCCCACGAAGCTTGGTTAAATTGAACAGCAAAGGGGTTGTTTTCTTGCCGTCCCACTGAGATTTTAATCTCTCCTGCTAAATCTTTCTCACCCTTTCTTCCTTTGTCTTACGGTGGTTCACCAGAGACACAATGCACACTGCTGTGGTGTGATGTAACACTGAAAGGACTGGCCTTGCCAGCCGACCCCCAGGGCCTGTAAACTTGTGTCGGTGAGGAAGGATCATACATTTCATCAGTTTATACAATGACTTCTAAAAACATCCTAAGGCGGTTACATTTTTCCTGAGTGCAACAGGAAAATAAGAATAAATCCTCACACCCAATTGATAGAACAGAATCATTTGTCAGTACACACCAAAACATACAGTCTCTTGGCAACTCTTGGCTATTGATGGTATTCAAATACTGGTTTGCACTGTCACAGCCAGATCATTCGCATGAGCCATGGATTTTTTAAAGCATCTGTAATCAACATTTCTACATAAACAATGGATCGCATGACTACTTGTACGTGTGAGGGTAGCTTGTAATGTTGAACCAACAGATAACGATCATTATTTCCTCTCAGCTTCTCTTAACTTTTATAGCATCTACCAGCTAATTGGTTTGGTTTTACAGCTCACATCTTTACTGTTTTGGTTCCCTCTTACCACTCTCAGAGCGTCATTTTCGGCCACATAAGGCAGGTGCTTTTAGTGAAAAAGGTCTAAAATTAGCTGTACAGCACCTGCCCAGCACTAAACGGCAAACAGACAAAGTTATCAACTAGCTGGTGAACATAGTGGAGCATTTATAAAATCTAGAGCCACATATTTCCCTCAAGCTAAAAGAAGAGTGAATATTGGACTTAGTCAAGTGGGCACATACAACATACTTCTCCAGATCAATACTAATGTTGCTCTTTATCTGCTGAATGTCTTAATAGGCAACTATTTTCTAACAAGTGCACCATATTAAAGTTATTGTCTCTGATGCCCCTGAACTATACAAAAAATTAAGTCTCGAGAGAACAGTAATGTTTCTGCACAAACACAAGACATACAAACTGGCTGAGTCCCTGCATAGATGAATGTTCCCAAATAATGTACCGATACGGTTTTCACATACAATCTAAAAATGGGGCTAACTGATGTCATAGGCCTTGTTCTTGTCCTTGCCCATATAAGTTCTGTCTTTACTTTGGTTCTCTCTTAAATTACTTAATTGTTATTTCTTCTCTTTTTTCTCTCTTTCTTTTGTTTCTTTTGTACTGTCTATAGTAAAGATGTATAAATGTGGCAGGATGAATGAAACAAGTGACTAATTTGATAACTTGTAATGTAAAAACCTGCAATAAAAGTAATAAAAAAAAAAGATTGAAACAATGTTTAGCAGTTCTACAGATAGATGAGGGGGGAAACAGCAAGCTGAGTGAACAGCTGGATCCCAGGTGAGAATTTACAACATGCATGGATCTCATAAAGAAAATATGAACTATCTGCCCACCCAGATGCCCCCAAGCTCATCGGCAATGCTAATGGGTGCACACCTTAAGTTTTCTCTCGACAGACGACTACTGATACCGTCATGTGACGCTCCCATCAATCATGTGTTGTTGGATTATGCAAGATGATGAGAACGGGTATGCAAATGTATCCATATGATTGCAGGTCAGTGGGGTGGTAGATTAGAGTTCTCTGGGTGAAAGGTTAAAGGTTTTGACTGTCAGACTTCATCCATTTAACGCATGTGTTTGATAAATATCCCACACTCCTGTATTATTCTCATCCAAATAAAGATTAGCTAAAAATACATGAGCACTAGACACAATGCAGTTTTGGATGCAATGCTCAGCTCTTGTATGTTTTGACATCCTTTCCTCATCACTCCCTTTTTTTCCCCAAATCCGTTTCTGACCTCATGTGTCTCAACCCCGGTGAGTGGGCGCTGGCTGCTCTGATCCTCCCAACACTCAACCACGCCTGACCCTGATGCATCACTCGCTCCCGGGCATGGAGGAGAGAAACACAGAGAAAATAGAAGAGAGGGTGCTATCCATCTCCTGCAGCAGTGTACTGTACAGTAGATCAGTGGTCTTCGCCTGCTTTCATCTTCCAACTCCAGCAATCTGCCACCTGGCCTCCGCACAAAAACTGTTCTTCTGAGCCTTGGAGCTTTCTTTCTCTCTGTAAGTTCTCTTTCTCCTTCGGTGCATCTGTCCAGTCTGGATTTCAAAACAGAGGGAACTGCGAGAGAAGACACACATTTACCCATATGTGCACACTGAGCATTCTTGTAACACTCCTTATGAAACAGACCCATGTAATCCTTTGTGTTTTATTTCTGATGGGAGCAGGACTTCTGCCCTGGGTGAAATTTGCTTGTTCAAAGTCTTGTATAGCTTCTTCTACTTTCATTACAATTTCCCTTGATCCACGATTTGGTTGTTAAGGAGGGAGATCACTCACTTGTATATGCAATAATGAAAATTTCCAGGCCACTGTTGGTAGGTGAGTCAGATAGCTGGGGTATCCATACATGATTTCCCCAGGCACCCATAAAGCACTGTGCCATAATGTGGGATTCCAGTCCCTTGTGGTAGTGACAACCTCTCCTATAGTCCAAAAAGCTCCTTGCAACCGTCACGCAATGAATCTCAAGCTTTCAGGACATAATCTCTTTCCTTGACTCATGGGGGTTTAAATCCTCCATTTTCTCCTCATTTATCACTGGAAGGCCATCAGTGAAAGTCCTCACTTTAGCCACATTAACCTGTTTTCAGCGACCAGCACTTAAGGTTAATGACTGAGATTTTCCACACTGTCACAAGTATAGCTTTCCCATGCAATGATACAGGATGGAAGAAAAAAAGCATGACTCCCTGATGGCAGTAAAACAGCTCTCACTTTATAATTTTTTCAATGGCTGACCCTCCAAGTTGGTCAAACCCTGGACTTACAATATTGTCAAGGGAGAGACAAAAGGAATACTGAGATGAAGGACTGGTTATTGAGAGTGATCTGTCTTATACATCCCCCACTGCACTTCACTACCTATATCAACTGGCTTTTTTCTCACTTTTATCCCTTTTAACCTCACTTACAGCTCTATCACTGTCCGCTGCTCCCCCCCTACTCCACAGGGCTGCTGCCCCAGGTAGTCTTTCACCAAATAACTTTCTAACTCATTCACACAAAGGTGCTTTGTGCTGTGCTTTCTGCTCACACTCCACCACATTTTCTCTTTAAGAGTAATCCATCCAGGCTTTTGAGAGGCAGCTCTCTAAGTACGCCTTTCCATTAGCTTTGAAATGATACAGCGTGATTGCATTGGTCTGGGGTTGTAAATGTTGCAATTATAGTGTTACGACTCTGGTTTCGGTTTATTATGACCCAAGTTTTAGTCAAGGTAGCAATACAATTTACAAGAATATCAAAGAAGGCTGTTGGGCTTTATAGCAAAAAAAGATTTATTTTTTAGCAGCATGCATTTCACATCCAAGGCCAGGTTGCCATACTATTGGGCATGATTGAGATAATTTATGTTATGTACACTAAATAGATTAAACTAAGCACATGTTCTGCTGTGCTGCTTCAACACCTAAACTGTTAGCTCAGTCTGTCTTTTGATTTGCTGTTTTCATGAACTGGCTTAGCATATTTGTCTTGGAGACAGGTTGAAATACAGTTTTTCAGTCTGCTAACACAGGGAGCTTCTCCTATTGTGTAGCTGTTGTAAATTTTAAATGAAGGATGGGTGATGATGCCAACATGATCTGACAGTGTTTGTGTCTTCCTGGACTCTAGAGGTTGTTTAGTGTGAATTAATTGACTTGGGTAGGAAGATATTACAATGAGGCAGAAGTGAATCACAGTGTGAATCTGCCAACAGCCTGTATCTGCCTGTTTTCTTTCCCAACGATAACCCTGTCCTTACATTGCTTAGGTGGTTCTGAGCTTTCTCTTTACTTGAATTTGGAGACTACACAGGAAGCCTAAAAAACTAGGGGCATGGATTGTGAACATTTAACAGGTCGAGAGGGTCTAACAAAGAGAGGGACAAAAGGGGATCATTCTCTTCTTAACTGTCCCTTTTGAATTCCACACCTTTCTAAAACTTTAATACTAATCTCATTCACATTTTTCACATCAACCAATCAGAGTCAATCCATCACATCCTCTGAGAACCAGTCATCTTATTGCTGTCAAACTTTAAATCTGTTTCTGTTCCATTTCAGCACCTGATTGGCATGACCCACCCCCAACCCTGTTCACCTCCAGTTTTCATCAAAAGCAGCTGTCCAATAGTTCCTTCCAGCAAGCGCATCAGGAATCTGGCTCGAGATCACATCCATCAAGATCTTAAGGCACCGCCACCAGACTCCTAATATATAAAATGTGTTTCTTAATAACTCTTTAAGGCTATCTTTCATTTGGTCTCTCCTGATTGAAAGAGTTGTAGTATATAAGTGTTGTTTACCCAGTAATCATCTCATGTTCAGGATCATTGCGCCTGTGGCCTTTTCACTAAACATGGCTCACAGCCATTATGGTTCAGAAAATAGTACTGAACAGATGCTATGTTTCAAGACATTAGGACCCTGGTGGACGCATCACACAAACCCTCTGTAGCTGGAAGCAGTTGTGGCAGTGTTTCTATCTTATTTGGGTTTTTGTGTCATTTTTGACTTTGGGCTATTATGTTAACTTCCTCTGCAGACTTGCAGGGCTGAGGTGGCTCCTACAGGATGGCGCTGAGCTGGCTGAACATATGGTGGGAGGAAGATGCCTACGGAACCACTCTTCTTCAAACTAAGCTTGAAAACGCTGCTAACAATTTGCATTTCTCCCCCATTGCGCCGAGGAGCCAATGTAGCATGATAATATCACTTTACAATTTGAAATTGCATGAACTCAGAGCTTACTGATCAAACAGTGACAGGGTTTGCAGTTTTTGATCTAGCACTCAATTCCGCCTTAGGATGCATGCATATAATTGCAGGGGAGGTGGAGTTTGGAGTTTTGTTTTTATTTAGCTCTGGGAAGGACATTATTATGCTTTAGAGGCATCAGGGAGATCACAGTGATTAATTCATTTTTAATTCTCCAATAGTCAGTTTGTTAACCTTATTTACCTCCACTTCAGAGAGAGAACCGTTATTTGAAACATTCATATATTTTATATGTGTGTGTGTGTGTGTGTGTGTGTGTGTGTGTGTGTGTGTGTGTGTATATATATAATTTACCTTTTTACTGAGCCTTTGTTAACAACCAGCATTCATTTGTTTGTGCCAACCACACCTTCAGCTGTTATTTGTTTGTTTATTTATTTATTACAGGGACAGTGCATATTCATAAACATTTCTGTCAATATGCCAGAATTAGCCTAAAGGCTATTTTTCATCTGCAGTCCCTAGACAGATGTTAAGAGTCACCCTAAAAAAGATTACATAGTACATAGCACTAAAAAATTAAGATACATTTAGTAAAATATCAATTATATTAAAATATACAATCTAAACACATCAAAACAACAATCGGACAAACATCACGTAAAAACATGACACACACATAAGGAAAAAAAAAAAGTCAACAGTGTGCATCAAGGGCATGTGTAGTAATAGGTTAATGTTGACAGCTCTGATGATCAATAAGCTATTTCCTTAACTGAATCTTAAATGAACTATACGTGTTTATATTTCTGATAATTATGGGGGTGAGGTTCCACTCAGCAGCAGCTAGAACAGAAAAAGCAGTATGACCAAATACACTTTTCCTAAAGGGAATGATACAATCTCCCCTAGCTGCACCTCTGGTCCTGCAGGAATCAGCTGTTCGGGTATTGACAAACTGTTGGAGGGGAGGGGAAGATAAACCATGAATAATTTTATAAATAAGACATAGATTTGAGTATTTAACCATATTATCCCAACTGAGCAATCTATATTTTTGTAATATTGGACAGTCATGAGAAATACATGGTTTCTTATCCAGAGTTTTAACAGAATTTAAACACTTGCTTTCATCTGAGAATTAACAGTAAAATTTTCTATATGTCTAATGTGAACATTTTTGACTTCTGCAAGATGTGGATGCGAACTGGGGAAAACTGATATCAATGTGCTGAAAGCAACTTATGCTGGTTTAAGATTCTATAATCACATCAAAATCCTGCACATAGTGGCTTCAATACTACTAGTTTAATGTACCGGCCAAGGTACAAATTGTAAGTTGAGTGTAAGCAGGCAGAAGAGTTTGGCAGGGGCACAAGTCCTTTTTAAAATAATTCATAACAGAGATGGTGTGACTTTTCAAAACATGAAATGTCAGGTTCACATTCATGAGCTCTTTTACTGTACTCAGCTGCATTCTTTCTGTGTCAGCTGGCACTGACAGATCACTGCACATGGGGAATTTGCATTGTTAGGACAACTGTTAATGATTTAATTCACAATCTCTCACTGCAGGAGGGAAGAGAAAAAAAGAGGAAATGCGAGTGACAAAGCCGTGTTTGAAAATTAAAGTGGGTCTGAATACAGCATTATACGGATTGTTAGGACGAGCTGAGAGGCTCCCTGCAGAGATCCCGGCAGGAGAGCCAGAATATGGGTAAGTCAGAGTCCTAACCCTCATTAGTGATCTGTGTGTTGGCCACCAGTCTGCCTATGTCACTTGCCTATGTGAGCTATTAAAAGTGGAACCAGCCATGTGAAAACAGACAGACAGGGCAAGGTGTCTGAAAAAGACTCAGGAATAGGAAGACCACTTTTATTTCTGGCACAGAATGGTCCGTCTAGAGACATTCTGCAGGGGACTCTTGGTAGCAGTCCTGCCAAGTATCTGACATATGCCCAGTCAGAAAGGTAGAGATCTTCCACTGTGGTGCGGAGGAGCTGGGCATCTGACCAGCCACCTGTCCACCTTGGTATGTAGGCGCTGGTAAATTGGCGACGCCAAGACTCTCGTCAGCCAGTTGGACACAACGAAGTTGATATATTTGGTAGTTAATGGACAAAGTGACAGTGAGGAGTCAAGTTTTTCTGTGGAAGTGAGTTCAAAACCTACATATGATTTTTGGTCAGAGTTTGAGGATGTACTCACAAAATCCATGCACACATCTGCAAACATTCCAAAGTGTTGAAACAAGACTTTGCCAAAGTAATGCCTCACAAACTGCACTGGTTTTTGTGTGAAATTTGAAATATGCCTCACAGCAAGTCCATCTGGTTACCATAGTACTCTGGCTACAGCTCCATGGTGTCCAAGGAAATAACTTGACACACGTCTCCCTTCCCACTTTCCTCTTCTACAGCCTCTCCCTGTCTTTTCCCTCCAGCTGGCTCCTCTCATCTGTGAGCCTCAGCACGTGCACTGGGAGGTGTCAGAATTTGCTTTCAAAGTGTTTAGCTAATGCTGTCATGCCCCAATGTGATGAGGGGGGTGAAACCAGCCGCAAATGCTTCTCCATATGGGTGCTTAACTAAGTGGTTGGAATGGCTGAAGCCTACTACCCTTAACTTGCTGAGTTATGGCCAGTACAGTGTAAGAGAAGATACACCATATCTACTCAATAAAAATGAGGCAACAGATTACAAGCAATATTGTTAATTAAATTTCACAATGTTTGGTATTGATTAAATATTAATTAAATGAGACCCTTAATAGTTATCCATTTAATGAGTAGATTCAAATAGAAAACAGTACAGAATTAATTAATTAAATTCTAAATATCAATGATATATAATTGAGTATTAATCATCTACATATAAGGCAGATAGCATGGGTGCATCGAGGCAGCCAACACAGGCCAACGGCTTTAGGGACCCCCCACAAAGGCGTTGTCATTTACTTGTAGACTCACCCATACAAGAGAATTGCTTTGGATACATTGGTCAATAATCAGTGCAGCCGAACTTATCAAATAAAACAGGCACTTACCTCCTGGTTTCAATAGTAAACCATAGGTTGTATAGAAAAAAAACACCACAAGAATGACAATTACCAACAAAAAACACTATATTCTAAACAGACACGTTTTAAAAAAAACGTTCACAAAGTAAATTTTGTATTTCAAACAAATTGGAGACATATTAGCTAATTTTAACAAAACTCCCTACACCGCCATGCACCATGGGAATTCTTGACAGGAAGTGCTTTTCAATTAAAATTCGCCTGATTACATTAATTTGAATTCACTCAATATTCTCTATTTGGGATTAGATAAATATAATGCTTATGTTTTATTTATCTACAATGGGTGGATTTTATTCCAAACATTTTTATTTGAAATTTAATTAAATATTTGCTTCAAAATCAAAAACACAATCATATTGAATATATTTTATCTAATACATTAATTCAAATCTACATGACCACAGAATCCTTTTTTACAGTGTAGTTCTATTGTTCTTATACAATATGACAATATGACAATATGAACAGTATGAACAGCACTGAAATAGAGAACAAGAGAATGATGAATAAATAATAAGTGATAACCAGTAAACAGGGGGCTGATCAGAGGCAGAGTTACTGGGTTATTGCACAGGAATTGTTCCTGACACTGTGAGTCAAAAGTCAACTGTTCATCAGAGTGATGGCTTGTGGGAAGAAACTGTACCTGAGTCTGTTGGTTTTGGCGTATAGTGTTCTGTAGCGCCTACCAGAGGGGAGAAGCTGGAACAGGTTGTGTCCGGGGTGAGATGGATCTGCTGTGTCATTTCCTGCCCGTTTCCTGACTCTGGAAATGTAAAAGTCCTGAATGGAGGGCAGGTTGGCACCAATGATTTTTTCTGCAGTCCTGACTGTCGGTTGTAGTCTGCTCCTGTCCTTTTTGATGGCAGATCCAAACTAGACAGTGATGGACGTGCAGAGGACAGACTGTATAATGGCTGTGTAGAAGTGGATCAGCAGCTCCTTAGGCAGGTTGAGCTTCCTGAGCGGGCACAGGAAGTACATTCTGCTGGGCCTCCAGATTGTTCTGGTCGCACCAGAGAGCCAGCTAATCAACCTCCCGTTTGTAGGCCGATAACCGTTGTGTCGTCAGTGAACTTCAGGAGCTTGACAGATCGGTCTCCTGAAGTGCAGTCATTGGTGTAGAGGGAGAAGAGCAGTGGGGAGAGCACACACCCCTGGGGGGCGCCAGTGCTGATAGTCCGGGTGCTGGATGTGATGTTCCCCAGCCTCACCTGCCGACTCCTGTCAGTCAGGAAGTCTGTGATCCACTGACAGGTGGAGACTGGCACAGTGAGTTGGGTGAGTTTGGTGCTGAGGATGTCCGGGATGATGGTGTTGAACACTGAGCTGTCCATGAACAGAATCCTTGCATATGTCCCTGGAGAGTCGAGGTGTTGCAGGATGTAATGCAGTCCTAACTTGATTGCATCATCCAATGACCTGTTAGCCCTGTAGGCAAACTACAGGGGTCCAGCAAGGGGGCCTGTAATGTCCTTCAGGTCGGTCAACACCAGTCTTTCAAAGGACTTCATGACTACAGATGTCAGGGCGACAGGCCTGTAGTCATTTAATCCAGAGATGGAGGTTTTTTTGGGAACCGGGATGATTGTGGAGCATTTGAAGCAGGTGGGAATTTCACACAGCTCCAGTGATCTGTTGAAGATCTGTGTGAAGATGGGGGCCAGCTGGTCTGCAAAGATTTTCAGGCAGGATGGTGACAACGTGGAAGTGGGGGAAGGTGATTGTTTAAATGGTGTTGGAGCAGGAGAGAGGTGTGACTGTGGGGTCCTCAAACCTACGGTAGAAACCATTTAGCTCATCAGGCAGTTGTTGAGTACCAGCAGTGTTGGGGGATGGTCTCCTGTGTTTAGTGAGTGTTCGCGGGTGTTTCCACACTGACGCAGGGTCGCTGGCTGTGAAGCTGTTTTATAGCTTTTCAGCGTAGCTCCTCTTAGCCGCTTTGATCTGCTAATGAAAAAGACAGGCTACAATTTAAGCGTTTTTATATGCTTCAGTGAGATGAGAGATGCAGCTGCTATCCAACTCAGTGTATGCATAACATTTTTGTGATTGTATTTTTCTTTTTATCCCAAAGTGAACAAATGGTGGTTTCATTAACTAAAGCTGTGCTCTCAGTGCCAAGGCATACTCTAGCATCAAATTAGATTTTTGGAGAAACACCGTTACACCTCACCTTTTTATTATATCCCATTATGCAGTGTTCCACAACTCAAGATATTCAGAGCAAACGTTGGTCACTTATACGGAGGTTGATCTCAATACTGTAATGCCATAAAAGAACATCTTCCTTAACTGACAAAAAACATGCCATGCCATGAAATCAGGTTCCAAAAATGTTCCTCTGGTATCAGCATGGTTCTGGCTTTAATACTGATAACTGAAATCTGACCCTGCGCAGGATTTGAAAATAAATCTAACTTTGAGAACCCAGGTAAAGCTACCACTACTGCTGATTCCAATTGCAAGTATGAGTTATCCACATTAGTAGTCAGTACAAGTTAGTAGAGTTCATTGGCTACACAGCTACAGTATTTCGTTACAGCTAATGCGAATTGCCTACTTACAGTACAAACAGAGCAACCTTTGGAAATGTCTTTGTTTGTCAGCCACCATCTGTAAGTCCAGAATGTATTGGTCTGTATGTATTATCTCTCTGACTTGCTAGATGTTAGACTCTCTTCACTAAGCACTTACTGCTTTCTGCCATTTCTTGCTGTGCACGTACAGTTGGCTTGTAAAAGTTTGTTTGTTGGGAATAGCGGCCCACAGAACTAAAAGGATGGTGGACAAACAGACCAGCAAACAAAACAATTAGCTCAACATGTTGATTCTCAGTGGAATTGCAGTGCTAGTTACTTGTACTAGTAACCCATTGACATAACATGTAGTCATTTGATTAAATTCTAACATCAAAATTATCGCTAAATGAAATATTGCAAAAATAATGAAGGTCAAGACGGTGTTTGAGGAGTTGAGAGAACTGTGCAGAAAGTGCACAGCCAAACAGTACTGTGAAACTATTTTCTAATAAGTATAAACTAAGACTACAGACAAATTAAAGAATAAAATCAATGGACCTTATATGAAACATACCCTAAACTATGTGATTCTAGACGTACCTCGGAAACAGAAACAAGAACCAGTCTTGAAAATCACAGTGTCTAACAGGTTCCAGATACGGAGAGCTCCAGTGAAACATATGCAGTCAGAAAGGTCTGTTAACAGCATGTTTGATAAGCAACCTGGCACATCTTGTGGGAATAAACAACTTCCTCAAACCATAAATCCCTGCAGTCTTTTACTTTATATGCCACTCAAGGGATTTATCAGCAGAAACATCTGGCTGACTTAATAATTTTTCTCATTTTTACTGAACTTTCTCTTCGTCCAATCAGCCATCTGAACATACCTGTGTTACTGTACAGTGCATGAAGCTGAGGCATGGGCTGAGTGACACGTTTAACATCCTTTGTGCATACATTGACTCTTGAACCATAAATGGAATACATTAATGTAACACAATTTCATGCAGTTCACCTATAGAAGGCTGCTATAACTGCTTCCTCAGGCATCCCTGCTCTTATGACTTTCAGTCATAGCATTTGTTGCCACATTAGTGATTTCATACATATGCTAAGTATTGCCTGTGGCTTAGCCTGTCCTTCCCTCAGAGAGAGAGGCGGAGCAGACGCCCAAAGGAATGAAGACAACAATTAGATGCCTCTAAAATGACATTTCAATCACAGAGGGTCCACTAGGCAAATAGATTTTTCTTTCATGTTGAATGGTTTGATTACTTATATTTGTTGGAATTGAAAAAGCATCTGTGCATGACTGTGTGGATCCATATGCAGACGTTCTGTAGGCTTATTTATTTGTTTGTTATTGTCAGTGAATCCATTGCCAGATGCTTTGATGCCGTCTTGCTGTACAGTATTGCAGATCATTTGCTGCGCCTGGAACTGAATGGCACAAACAGGAATGTGCATGTCGTCGTTTCTACTAATGTTTACACCTACACATCTTAATGGCTCTGACCAAGCTGTCAGACTGCCTGTTGATCAATAGCTGCATTGAAGTGTCCTTAGACAGAGAAAGACATCAATGCATTAAACACAGTATTTATTTATATCCCCAAAATTATGTGCACTTTTATTTGTTTAAACTGTAAACACTGTTGCTGATGGCACCAGCGATAAAACGAGAATGCAACTCATATTGTCTGCCTTTACTCACCAGGGCTCTTTTGTCTTGCACTGTACGGCCACTGCGAGCAGACGATGAGGGCCACTTAAGAGTTGAGCTTCATCACTGTGGCCTGATAAATTCTTACTAGAACGGTGTGTCATGAGAGCTGCGGAGGTGGCATCAGCGTAGGGCGAGAGAGCAAGAATTGAAAATGGAAAATGAGCACATGCACTTCAAAAGAGGAACGCTGGGATTCAATCAAAGCTATGCTCACTGATCAATTGGAATCAAATGAAAGGATGGTTTTATGGTTGTGAGGTGAAAATAAAAAGTTGGGACTTCTGCACTGTCCTGCATCAAGTAAGGTACTTTATGACGAGAAAGGAACACACTGGCATTGGAAAACAGTTTTGTCCACAAAATAAGTCATAAGAAGGGCAGAGTAACGTGGTACTAATCTGTGATTTATTTTTAATGCGTCCTGTGCAGAATGTGAAATTCTCCTCTCAGCATTGTTCTTACTGCAATGACTTGTTAGCTCTGGGCCACGGTTGCTCTGGCCAGAGGGTATTCTCATAATTTACTCCTCGCCACCTTGTTTTTCTGTATTTTCACTGACCTTGAGTCAAGGAAAGCTCTATAATAGCAAGGTTTATGACTGCTAATGCAATGCAATTTGACCTTGCTCTTGTAGGTCTGTGCAGTTTGTGACTGGTAATGGTTATTGTTTTGAAGTGATGACCCTAGATTTAGCTTGGCCATTTTCACCTTGGCTTGAGAGTGAAGTTGACAAACAGCAACGCTTGCAAGCAGTTTTCCATTCTGACCTTTAACCTCACTGTATATTTTGAACTTAATGTATAGTTAGGGCTTAGTGTTTTAAATTTTCACTTTTCCATACACACAATGTACATATATTATAGTTCAACTATTTATCTCAACAAGTATATAAATATATACATTATAACATTTTACAGTGACTTTGATGATCCCCTGACTTTGAGCTGAGCTGGTCAAAGTTTGCACTTACCAAGTGAAACATCTCATCATCTACCAAATGGATTGACACCACTTTTTGAGGATCAATGCTAATGAGTTTGGTCATCCTCTTACCTTTCCACTATAGGGTCATATTTGTGGTTCCATTTATTGAATGGATTGCCAGGAAATTTGGTTCAAACATTCACTTTCCCCTTAGGATCAGTTGTAATAAGTTTGGTGATGCCATCATCAGGTTCAATACCTTGGTTTATGACCAAATTTAAGTTAGCATTGTCATTGTGAACGTGTTAGCATAGTGGACACACAGCACAGGTCAGTAGATTTTAAGATTTTGCACTTATGGTGAAGAGAAAAAAATATAGAAAATGCAAATACATTACTAAAAAAATGCATTTTTAGCAAACGGCCTTTTTATAACCAATATTGCCAATACTGGCCAAGATGTGTACTTCCCTATCTCCTCTGGTATCTTTAAAAGGAAACCGGAATTCGATTCAACATACATCGTATGAAAACAAAAATCTATGAAAGCATACATGAACAGTGACTGTCTGTGTACCTTTTCATGGGTATATTAAATATATATAACATGAGTTTTCATACTGAACAGCTCTATTGCTGACTGAAATATCACATCAACTCATTAGTTAGTGTAATATTAATCCATTTTCAGGCATTTCAATTCAGTCTAACTAAAGCTGATGAGAGAATTATTGAGGCCACCACTGTGTAATACTGTGACCCATAATAGAGTCTTTAGAACTCCTTTTTAAGCTTTATTTATGCATTATTTAAGGCAGCAGTGTGTGATACAGTGACCTACCATAGAACAGACATCCTGGGAGAGAGACAGAGATGGAGATCATGGGAGGGGGGACTATTTAATTTGACGCAGAAAGGAGCTTTTAAACTGCTGTACCGGTCGCAAACCTGCTATTTCTCACCCCCTCAACCTGCTGATCAGCAGACAATATTTCAGCTCTATTAAAGTGTGGGAGGTGGCATCTCTCCTTCCTTTCTCCTCCTCTTCCTTCGTGGTTCAATTAGAGAAGTCTGTCAGGCACTCATATCACCACAGACACACATTCAGGGACATCCACAAACACACCCACACACACAAACCAGATAAGACAGCAATTTATATCCCAATATAGCTGTTGTCCGCTCATAGATTCCCAGCTAACCAAGTTAAGAGCTTCACACACCTCTCAAATCTTGAATTAGCAACAAGTGCGCCCAAGTGGTCATCATTACTCCATCCTGATATGGCAAAGAAGGTGCATGTCATGGGACCAGCGGGAAACTGAGTAACCGTACTTCTATTTAAAATGTTAAATCCCTTTGTCCTTCTCCTCCTCCTTTCGATCACAAAACGCCACCAGTCGCTGCAAAACAATCAGGTGGGCACGGGATGATAAGGATTAGGAGATGATAACAACTGTAGGGAAGCTCTTATCAGTCAAATTAGTGCATTAATGGCTTCAAGGTCAGGTCCCAATGCTTTTAAAAGACGACTCATGCTTTTAACACCCTCACAAGCTCTCTGTCTGCATAAGAGGAGCTTAAGCTTAAAGGTGTCACCCCATCTGCAGAAAGATTGTCTTGTGGTTTGTGTGGGTTAAAGAAGATCCACTGGAGCTACAGCAAGACACTGAGGGACAGTATGGGGAGATAGTGCCTTATGATAGTAATAATGTTAGTTATTGATCAGAAAGTTAAGGTTTCACATTGCATTAAAAGATTGGATGTTTAAACAGTTAACAAGCTCTAGTTTTCCTTAACTGTAATAACCCTGATGATTCTAACAGGCAAAAGTTTAAAAGACAGAGCTCCATTCTTACAGAAATCACTCACAGATTAAGGCGATGAAAACATTCACAAGAGGTTTTGCAAGTAGCTTGTGTCAGGAAGTACAAAGTTCATGAAAAAAATATAAAAATGAGATTATTATAATATGAAAAAAAGAAATTAATTAACAAACAATACATTGCTTCTTTCAGTAGTAGGCATGCCACGCATACAGTGTTTTGGACTAATGCATCTGAAGCTGTGAGACTAAGATGACAATGTGTAAAGAATCGCTGTCTCTATGCAGGACTCTGGAACAACAATATTTTTCATTGTCTTATTGCTTACAGGAAACTGTCCTTCTGGAACGAGTTGTCGACAGGGGAAAAGTTCTTTGTTTCCTCAAGTGCAGTCCACTAATCAGACTGTACATGTCAGCTTCATTTTATGTCCAAAAACCAACCTGTTCTCCTTTGCCAGACTTTTATAATTTCATCTCAAGTAATAATGCCGCACCCCCATTAGTCTGCCTCGTTTGTAAGTGGTGCAAATTTCTTGACAAATTTGCAATAAATCAAATTTGACTCACAATGAACCTGGGGCTTTTGGGGCCCCTGAGAGTCTGGGGCCTTGGACAGTTGCCCAATTTGCACATTTGGTCATTCAGCCTTGTCGTTGCTACTGGAAATATTCTGACATGATGGCATCTACAGAAGTTTAAATGTAAAATAGCAAATTTTGGGGCCATTTAGGAACAACCTGTAAACACAACACTGTCAATATTATCACCTTTTAAGTAACTTGACAAACAGTTGTCTGTTTACGCATTCAGCAGACACAGAGCAATATAAGCATTCAATTGAAGTTGTGGTTGAGGCCACCTGATAGTCTCCCCGCGACCCTGTACGCAGGATAAGCGGTTGACGATGGATGGGTGGATGGAAATAGTCTCCTTTTAGCTCTGCTTTGGTCTCCGCTAACTCCTGAATGAGGTATCTGGCTCTTTAGTAGCTAAATGCTCCTCTATTTTCACCAGCTAGTAGCTAACTCTATCTGTCTGTTGTTTGGTGCTGGGCAGGTCACATTCAGTTTGTTTATTAAAGCTTTTTCATAGTTATTGAAAATATTGAAGATTAGTGCAGCTTTAAAGTACATCACGTGAACACCTGTTCCCTTAACAGCGCCTGTTAGTTTTAATCAATCAGGCTCTACAAAGTTGTTGTCTCTGAATTTACCCAAATACCTCTCTGTTGCTGTGCACACATCGTAAAAATGCACTGAATACCTACAGTGACACCTCTTTTATCCACAGAACAGCTTCACTTTTGTCCTCTCCTTGTCACATTTCTTATTCTTCTCTCTCCACATTACTAACTGGCTCAACCAATATATGACCCATAGTGGTGATGCATATATTTGTCTACAGTTGGCTTATTAGGTGGGAATAGATCCATCACACATACAGAAACACGCCAGTATATGCATTCAGAGAGTCACATATGCAATTCAATATTCAGCATTCATACAGCTGCATATTTTACACATGCACATAAACGCAAATATGTGCTGCATATGCTTATGTACACACATACATATACAGTCTTACTGTTCAGAATTTCAATTACAGCCCGTACCTGCCTGTCTGTCCCATGTTGGGGATGGAATGCTGGGCGGTGTGACAGGAGCAGGTGGATATTATGCTTGTGGAGCAAATGTAGCAACCAAGGCCTGCGGGAGAGAGAGACAGAGGGGGAGGTAGGGATGTATTAACGGGGGAATAAAATGATGGTGACAGCAGAAAATGGCAGTACGCTCCAACATGGTGCTTATGGATTTATTTGCTGTGTGTGGAGGGGAAAGAGGAGATGGAGAGATGGTGTGTCACTGCAAGTCTCTGAATTACATTTTGTCACCACTTTGTCATCGCTCTCTCTGGTTGGGTCTCACTCACATGAGACCTACTTTATTTAATGACATAATGATCCGGACACTTTATGGGTCAGGGATACCTGTCATGATGGTACACTGCCACAAGATTTTCCAGGATTGCATTTTCATATTTTAGTCCTATAATTTCATGCAGTTTGCAAAAGGAGTCATTTTTCTTCTAAAACTGAAGCCGCTTGGATATTAACTTGTTTTTATCTGTAAAAACTTCTCCCTTTTTTCTTCAACAACAGGCCTTGTTTTCTCTTATCAGTTTGAACTTTTTACTTATCAGTTCCATTGTGGAGATCTGGGATGCAGTGTTGTAAACAAAAGCAAACTTTAAATTGACTCCTAAAACAAGTTATTTGGAACCAAACCCACTCATTGCTCCATGCAATGCACCATGCCCTCCATTCCCGAGCAGTTTATTCCACACTGTTGCTATGGTTTAAGAATGCAGATTTCAAGCACTTTCCTTAATCAGTTGTCAGGCCTGTTAATAATCAACAATAGATATAATCATCTAAATAGATTAGGAAATGCAATATACAGTACATGTTTTTCCTTGATTAAAGCTAGGCTGTTTTTGCTGAACAAGCCAAGCTACCACTTAATGAGTTACAGCTGTATGGGCTGTACATTGTTGCTTGACATAATAAAAACTGTCCAGTCAACTTGTTAGTTAATTAGACTCAAATTATTTTCATTTGGTTTGTTTGTAAAAAGTCTATGCAAACACAACATGTACAACTAAAAGGCAAGCATGTATCATTTGTAGCTGCCTTGTCCTTGTATCTTCCTGTACTATGGTGAGTAAATTCTTATCACAGGAATGATACTATAAACTATAAAAATAGGACCAAAACAATCCAAAACTGAACAGTTCTCAATTCAGTAAGTTTAAGAAAGGTAGCCTATTGATTTTTTTTTTGTGGTGCTGTATTTCACGTGCTTCTCTGATGATAGAAAGAAGCTACAAAGATGTGTTTTTCTCTGTCACCTCTAGCTCTCCTTGACGGTGCGTGCACACAACACAGTGTCTGCAACAGGGACCATCTGATAATAGAATTAGATGCTGAGCTCTTTTCCCTTCAATTATCTGGTTGCTCTCCCATGTTAAGACTCATGCTGCTTCTCAGTCATCCTTTCTTCCCAACATCCTTGAGGGGGGATAAGTTGAAATGCCGTATCGATTTCTGCCATTCCTCACATTGTTGCCTTCAGTGGTTGGCTGGTTTTGGTTGTGTCACTTTAATTCTTTTTTTTTCTCTCTCTCTCTCTCTCTCTCTCTCTCTCTCTCTCTCTCTCTCTCTCTCTCTCTCTCTCTCTGAGGCAAAGTTTCAGTGTACCTTGTTAGATAAAACAGGTAGACTATATAAAGGTCTAGGAGTGGAAAGTAACTATACCAAAAGAAACATTTTAAAGTCTGGTTGGTGAGCAAAGATGAAGACCTTGAATAAGTGAAAAACATGAAATTCTGAGACATCAAAGACCTTTGGAAATGCATCTTCTTAACCCAAAGGGAATATTTTTCTCTTCTTTAATTTTCTCTCCTGTCTTTGTTCTCTTACATTTTTCATTTCTCATCTCCATTCTCCTGGACAATAAGAAAGTATCAAGTGATTTTGATGTCAGTGTGAGAAATTATTGTGAAGGGTTTTCTACCATGCATGCATAAATGAAATTAATGAAATAAACAGTTGAAATAGTTAGCTAAAATTAATGGATAAATACTTGAAATAGCTAAAAGTAGAGGTTAAAAAGTGTGTGTAGCCAAATATTGCAAGATTATTTTATTTTATGTTACTTAACAATCACCTTAACACAAATTGGAGTAACACATTTGGAACATCACAGGCGAGGTTGATGAAGGGGTACTTGAGCTCATCTCATTGCGATGTGGGGGTATGTCAGACAAAAAAGTTAGAGAACCACTGCTCCATATCCTTCCAAACTGTTTTAAGTCAGAATACACAATAGGAGGAGAGATAATGGGGGAAGCTGCACGTCTCATTTGATCTTATTCCTGTATTATTCTCACTCTCTCTCATTTAGCTGGTTCCCCCTTGAACCCCTTCAAGGACCATCAGGGATCCTCAGACCTCACATATCATTAAACTGCAGATACTGAAAAAGAAATAGGGAACAGCAGGAGGGTCTGCTTCACTACAATGGCCCTTCCCCTCCTTATGTCATCACCGATTCCTCCCTCCAGGTGCACAAATGAAGAACAGACTCACTACATTGCTCACCGGCTTTGTTTTAAGTGCAGAACTTGAAAGGCTTCAGACTCTCCCCCCTGTTAATTAGGCAATTGAGAGATCTAAGGCACGGGGGTAATTTGGGTTAAAACAGCAACGTGTGTCAAGCATTTATCCGAATGCCATTTGCCATTCACAACAAAGGTAGGGGGCAGCTGTGATCTAAATGCAAGCTCTTTCAATATTTCCTCTGCTTACATATGTGCCGGTGTTTATTAGTGGGTGAGCGGATTGGCTGACTTGCTGGGGTGCGTACTGTTCCCTCTACTCAATATGCCCAAGTAATGAATTGGATCTGAATGAAGGCTAGATTAGTTGATTTACTTTTGTTCAGCCTTGGAGATTTTTCTCTTATCCCCTGTGCCAAAGTTTTTTAACAGGAAACAAAAAAGCAATAGGCAAAAAAGAGACAAAAAAATGATTGATTTTAATGGATTTTGCTGGAGAAAAAATGAGGCAAGTTCATTAAATAACAATGGGAGAGCATCACAATGTAACTTCAAACGATGCCTTTATGAGTGGGGTGTTTTTCTGTGGCACAAGCACAGCAGCCATTTAAACACCTGCCTGTTCTTACTGAAAGGAGTAAGTGCAACCTTAAACAAACCTTGTTTTCAAAGAAATGAATGTATAGCTCAAAACAGAAGAAGGAGAAAACTCATATAAAATATTGCCCTTAGCTACAGTATATCTCCACTTATGTTGTGGCATTTCTGTGGAGTATATATTGTATCTTTTGAACTTTTTATATTGAGATAACCCATAGAAGTCTAAAAGGTGTGCTCGGCAAACGATGCAGGTGATAACAAAAAAAACTTTGTTGCACTTGTTGTTTATTAGCTTTCTCTTTTATTATTCGCAACTGTCGTGAGCGCCAGTGAGCATCTGCAGCAAAAGAAAGTCATGGTTCAATTCAGAAATTGAAGGTAAAATTATATTTTGGAGGGTTAGGGGTTTGTCTGTTTAAATTGTGGTCTCTCCTGTCTAATTAGATTGCTTTATCTAATTGTTACCCTTGTGCTTCTTCTAATCAGGAGTTATCTTATTTGTTTGGTGAATGTACTGACTTCTCAGCAGCAGCATTATTTTTTCTGCGTGGAAATATAAACATACACCTGTTCAAAAAGTCCTCATGCAGAATAGATTGTCTGTAAGTGCCATCCAACTGTCTGTCAAAGTCATACGATGATAACGTTAAGGTTGAAGGAGTATTCCAGTGATGTAGTATTGTACATCCATAGTTGCTCCTCTAAGTTAGGAGACTTGTAAGAGACAGGTTAAAAAAGTGAAACAGCGATATGCTGACATTTTAGGTTCAAGCTCCAAAAATCTTACTTAGACATCTTACACTTTAAAATGGAACTCAATAAACCCTTTTCTTAGACCCTCCCTATCTGCTAAACACCAGCATCTTTAAAACTGCATGTCACCAGTCTGTAAAACAAACTTTCTGTTAAAAAATGAGGCCATGGTTTGTGTGATCTCAATTCGTTTTATTGTTCAGGAGAACTTGTATTAGAGGATCGTATATTAGCCTGCATAGCCCTCTAGAGCCTTTGGCTTCTTTGCCATTAGCTTGTCAACAGCAAGGCCTTTGTGTATCTACTGCTTCGCAATGTGTAGAGCAGTGGTCACTAATAGGCGGACCACGGTCCAGATCCGGACCGCCGACCTACAGCCGATTTATTATTGAGAGTTCTATTTTAACCCGCGCAGCTTTTCTAGCATTTATTGTACTAATTTAGCCGCCCAAGAAACTCACAGACCAATTGCATGTGATTCAGTCGTCTCACGAATTGAGCAGACGAAAAGGAAAAGAGATTTCACATGGCTTTTAACCAAGAATGTACAGATTTTTACATGTACATTCCTCCCACGGGCAGTTCAACACCAGAATATCTTATAGATCTAGGACAAGCTAGAGCTCACGTTTCTCACTGAACAAGAGAAAGTAGGAGTGGTAGCTCTGTAAGAGGGAATGAAAGAGAAGAGGAGGCATTTGTTATGATGTGTTGAGTGTTTATTATAAAATTGGTTAAGACTACACTTCATCACTTCAAGCTACACTTTTTATTTCATTTTTTCAAAAACTTAGGCACTTTTTTTTAGTTTAATTTAGAATTTATTATTAGAGTAGTTATTATTTAATATCCCTCCAGTTTGATGTGAAAACTGACTGAAATATTGGCAGTCCATTGACTAAAAACATATGTTGATACAACTATACGTAATGGTACTGAATGATAACGCAAGTTAGTCGTTTTGATGTTCCGGACCTTTGCTTTGGGAAATTTTTCTCTAACTGGACCTCTTTGAATTCTAATTGAATACCCCTGGCGTAGAGGGTGATTTGCCTCTATGATATTGTTTGTATCCACTATCAACAACCATAAGATATTTCTCACATGGACGATATCCCACACACATCACATATCCATCCTTTTATCCAAAGCAGCCTCTGAAAATGTTTATACTCAAGCTAAACCAGTAAACTGCTAAAGCTGACTCGTTGAAATCCCAGAGGAGTCCCCTCGCTGGCTTGGAATTGTGCTTTGGCAAATGATGCTTCATTAGGCCAATCTCAAGGCATGACCAAGGACTAAAGGTTAATATGTGCTGACCCTGAGATTTTTCACAGTCGGTCAGCAGACCTACTCCAAGAGCAGCTTCTGTGCACGCTAATACTCCAGCAGTTTGGTAAGACATCTAGTCCTTCATCTTACACAGTCATAGGGGAGGTGTCAGGGTGCACAGACAAATTACCCTGATCACAGGAGACAGAGGCCCAAGCGCTCCAGCTTAAAGTCAACATGAATAGGATGTCCTTTTTCTAATTATGCAGGCCCCATCACATGTCCTTTAGCACACTCAGACGCCTTGGCTCAAAGGCGAAACCATCCTGAGAGCCCCAGTTAAAGAGTCTAATCTACAAAACGCATTCATGTGAGAAATTTTGGTTGAGAATGACTCCTAAAGAGAACCTATGAAAAGCTTTTGTACATCATAAAGGTCTGGCTTATTTTCCAGCTTATAGAAAAAAGCCATCTTATTATGTACCTAGACCCCTTCTCTCTGTGAAAGCCACCCATTTATTTTCATGCTGTTTGCCTGTGATGAGCAAAGTCAGTCCTCTTTAGGCACCCACTCTCCAGACTAGCAGTTGCCATTAGTAATTACCTGCCATGCCTTGGCTAAGAGATGAACCTAATTAATTATACATGTAAACCAGGCCTTCTTTTAAACAGAATTTTCCACTGAATGATACAGGTGTCACTCAAAGCCAGCGGGTCGCAGCCAAGTCGCTGAGCATCAGCCGGTGTCATACTTTCGGCTGTGAGAGAAGGCAGAGGCAAGTGCGTGAAAAGTATAACGCGCATTTGTCATCTCTGAAATTACGATTGGATGAGGGACGAGTCATATTAGTCATCATTAGAGAAGAGACGAGGAAGAAGGAGGAGGAGGAAATGGGGATTACCATCTTATAATGCAGTCAAACAGATGTGCCCTAAAACTGCATTTCTCTTCTTGACAGTTGCAAAAGTGTTATCTGTTATAAAAATAATCTGGCATGGGAATTCTTATTTTTTTAGAGAGGAGGAGAAAAGAGATGAAGCTCACATTTCTCAATTCAGTACAATCCAGCTTTATTGGCATGCAATACTGATATAAATAAAAATACTTTATATAAAAATACTAACATAACTAACTACATAAACACTGCAACAATATATTGTTATGATCTTATGAAAGATTTTATTGGACTTTAATATTAGTAACCCTCAGAAAACAATCCACAAATGTGTACTATGATGCGCAAATATTTCACTATCTACAAATATGTATTTTTACATTTGTGATGTGTAAAATCATATCCACAAAAATACAGAGTGACTTCTACACACAAAACAGTTTTTGCACATTTGCAGATCGCTTTCAGTCAATTTGTGGGCCATGTTACATTTGTAACTTCCTTTTTACACATTTGTGGAATTTTGTCCAATGTGTACTGCGGAGATATGTTAAAAAAAAAATATATATATATATATATATACACAAATATCTCACTACCCAAAACATCTATTTTTATATTTGTGTTGTGTAAAATCATATCCACAAAAATACAGTGCAATTTGCAAATATGTACAATTTACTCTGTACATACATATTTTAATTTCACATACAAAGTGTTATTTACGCATTTGTGGATCTATTTTTACACACAAAACTGTATTTGCACATATGCAGATCATTTCCTGTCAATTTGCATGTCACGTTTCATTTGTGACTTCCTTTTTACACATTTGTGGAATTTTGTCCACTCTGTACCACAGAGATCTGTAAACAGATATCTGTAAATGTGAGAGCAGTTTATTAGCTACACAAGCAGGTGGCGGTAGTGACATCGCCTCTCATGAGTTGCAAGAATATCCATTGCAGTACCCAGGGTCATCTGTAGGAGCTGACAACTTCTGCTTCTGCTGGACCACTGGACTCTACTCAGTCTAAATGTTTCTGTACAAGTGTATATAGTTTACTATTAAATACTTTATCACACACAAATTGACATAAAATTATCTGCAAATGTGCAAAAACTGTTTTGTGTGTAAAAATAGATCCACAAATGCGTAAATAACACTTTGTATGTGAAATTAAAATATGTGTGTACAGAGTAAATTGTACATATTTGCAAATTGCACTGTATTTTTGTGGATATGATTATTACACAACACAAATGTAAAAATACATGTTTTGGGTAGTGAGATATTTGTGTATATACTGTAAAACTTTGAATAATAGCCCAGGCTTTTATTTGCTAAAATCACTGAATTGACCCTGCCTTTATATAGGACAGGCGTCCATATGGGACAGGCCTTTAATTGTTTTTGCATGTGTATGCATGTGTATGCATGTGTCTAGGTCACTCGCTGTCCCTCAGGTTGTATTGGGCAGTACAACTCCCTTCTCCAGGGAGTATTTTTAATTGAGAAGTCATTTAGCTTTTTGAAATCTGAGATAACAGAGTTGAACGCAGAGTTAAATTTCATTGAATGTTATACATTGTAGGAGGAAGAGCATCTCTGTCTCATCCTCACCTGTAATATAGTGACCACATATTCTTCTTTTCTTTTGGTTGCCATGATTTTTTGTGTCCTCTTTTTCAATTGTCAGTTTGTGGTCAATGAGCCACTGTACTGATCTGTCTCTGCTTTCTATCTCTGACAGTAGAGAGATTTTGGGCCAATTCATAATCTATTTTTAGGTTTGTGGTAAACTGGCATTTGTTCTCCTGACCTGAACCTTAAATCATCATATTTACTGCCATTGCCCAGTTCTGACAGTACTTCTCTACTTTGTCCAGCTGTTGTTGTGGTCATTGTTCATCAGCATGGAAAAGAGACTTCCTCTAACTCTATTTAGGAAAGATGCCGTTAATTTAAACATATCATACATTTTGCCCCCTATATTACAATGTAGAAGTCTGTAATACAGCCTTTCATGTTAAAACGAGTCAAAACCTTTCTTGAAATCAATAAGACTAGTGAATTACCTTTTTTTACTTGGTGTGTTTGTTAATTAACATATTAAGTATGACCTTCACAGAATGAGTTACTTTTCTTTTTTTTAATGAGTAGAAGCAATTTTAGGGATTTGTAACTACTGTAGGTAATTAACTTTATCAGACATAAATAATGTTCCAGGCAGTAAATGATATATCAAATATCTGGACTGGATCTTTAGTAAACAACAATTTTGATAACTGCATCAACCAAGTTAATTAACAAGCAAAAACAAGTTACAACAAAAACACTGTCTTTTGGTTGCCTTGCACTTTGAGACTGTTGATCCAAAAGAAACAATTTAAAGATGTCACACTGTGCTCTGGGAGACATTTGTTTGCTATTTTTTTAGACATTTTTCACACATAACAAATTTCATGGTTCCTTGCAGCTGTATACAGAGACTTTTCAGTAGTATTGTAGCTAGTTACTGTGTGATGACATCTCTCGTGCCCTCCCACACTCAGCCACGGAAGTCGCATTGCTGACAGTGAAAACAGATGTAATCTTTCAACTCTGACATACCAGTTGCTTGATCCTATTTGGACGGCAGACTTCAGCACTATTGCCCGTCTTCCTCCTATGTTCACAAGCCACTGTCTCATTCTCACCCTGTGTCACTCCTTCTATCCCTCACTTATGTCTGTCTAATGATACCGCGGTCACTCTCCAGATACTTCATTATGATGACAGACACCAGGCCGACAGGCACTGTGTGTGTGTGTGTGTGTGTGTGTGTGTGTGTGTGTGTGTCCAGCCAGAAACCTCCTGGCAACCGACTTTCCTCTACCACGTCTTATTCAGTGGCTTTCACCAGGCATTAAAATGCATTGTTGCAATCAGAGACAGCAAAGAAGAGAGAAAAGTCTTGGTATAGATGCACCCGAGAGGCACGGAAGATCTGATAATGAAAACCTCTCTGGAGGTACTCCAAAACATATTTGGTCATGTTAACAACAAAGTATAAATGTACTCTGTCTGGGGAGACAGAATATGGTCATGCTTATTAAAATATATAAAGCAATAGCTTCAGTGTTGACCCCATTGCAGGAATATTTTATAAGGGGTAAAACCCTATAAATTAATTAACTTAGGATGATCGCCCCTTGAGGAAAAATAGACAGGTTCTTACCACTGATGATGGTGAAGTGGTGGAGTGGAGTGGTTGAAGCAGGATACTCAATGACACAACAATGACAGCGAGGACATTTATCTGGAAGACATTTTTAAATACAATTTCACAGGCAAAATTTTTGGCTGAAAGCCTGAGTTGATGACAAAGTGTTCTCTGGTTGACAAAAATCTCCAGTGCATGCAAGTGTGACAGGGATGATTTTCTTGACTGAACTTTAACCAAGAGCTACATTTCTTAATTTTAAATAAGCAACGCAGCAGTCAGACAGTAACATACTGTCAAAAATAATTGTCAGTGAGACAAGGCACTTTACGTCAGTTTAGAAGTAAATATGAAAATAAATGATATGTCATTGTAATTAGACAAGGTATAATCTGATGAGGGGAAAAATCTGGTGTCACAGATTGACAAGTTAGAGAAACTTTTCAACAGTATGAAACTTTAAAACTCAGAAACAGCTTGTTCATGTTTACCAAATTGGCTGGTGTACCAAAGCAGATCTGAAACCCCCACTCCTGAATCCGACTTTCTGTCAATCGAGCTTTCTCACTGCTGTTCAGGGGGCAGTTTGCAGTTAACGTTTAAGTTTTAGGCATTCTATAGTATGTTGCTGGATCAGTGGTTTCGACTGTTGCCTCACAGCAGGAAAGACCTGGGTTCAACCCCCGGTGGGGCCTTTCTCTGTGGGTTTGCATGTCCTTCCGATGCTGAAGTGGATTTCCTCCAGGTGCTCCATTTTCCTAAGTTAAGGATATGCTTCTGACATTACACTTCACTAAGGCGCTGGTCTTACATCAGGAGCTGTTTGTAGAATGTAGATTAATTCAAATGCGAGAAGTGAAATGTACTTTTCAAAAACATGATTATACTGCGGCGGAGCAGTGATACAGTGGTTAGCATTGTCGCCTCACAGCAAGAAGGTCAATCACCTTTACACACCAGTTCTGAAACCTTCATCCACCATTGTAGTTTTTGGAACAGGTTAGAATTTCTGTGTTTTTTCACATTACAGCAGCATTGTCAGCTCTCAGGTCAGATAGTAATCTTCAGGTGGATGATGATGACGAGGAGGAGGATGAAATTGAGGATGCACATAGACAAAGAGGGAGGACCGCTCAGCCCCTTCAGGTAGGCGTTGTGCCAAATGCAAGAGCAATTTAGCCTACCTCCAGCAGAGAGAAGAAAGGGAGGAAATGAGAGAGAAGGAGCAAGAGACAGAGCAAGAGACAGCAGTGACCACAAAATCACCCTCGCTGCTTGACGATTCCATTGTGTATCAAATAGCAAATTTTCACAACGTATACAATAATAAAATGCATTGGACTCAGTGTGCAAAGTGTCCGTAGAAAGTTTTATGGGATGATGAATTTAAAAAACGCATACAAAAAATACAAACTTTGTGTGCAAAGGCCTTTACTTGTTTTGTTAGGAATGGAGCTAACAACCAACAGTTAGCAAGTTTGTTAGCCCTGAGAGATTATTTTCCCTCTTCAATAAACCTCTTTGCTGAATGAAATGTTGTACAATCCTGATAACCAGGGGAGTGAAGGGAACAGGACTGAGGCAATAGGAAGTAGCTCGGGGAGCTATTGTGACTGAATAGTGTTACCATATTCCCAGCTGGCTAGCACATTGGCCGGTTAGCTCATCATCTAAAGTAGTTCACCAACTAGCAAGTATTCACTGTGTCACCATGCATCTAGGACCAAATGTTTTGTATGAATTACATTGTGCCACTTTCTGGTGTGGCCAGCTCTTTATATTAAACAATATGTTTATGTTCTTGATAACATGATAAAACACATCTCAGTATTTATGTAGTTAAATATATTACAACCAAGAGTGAAAAGAGCTTTTCAAAAAGTAAATTTTATTGGCATGCAGAGTGGCACACATCAATAATGTATGGAAATGTAGCCTACTGAAAACAATATACTATATTTTTATCTTATATCTATAATATTTAATCAACTTCTGTTGAAAATATATCCAAGTACAGTTGCCATCCTATGCCAAACACACCCTAGTTGCTGCTGTCTATCTTAAAAAGAAAAAGCAACCGCACTTATGTGAAGAGCAGTGGCATCAGCACCGTTTTTGAGGCAGAGCCTGATTCCCGCAAAGAAGGTCGATGGCTGCACTGTCCACCATCACGGGGTCTTTTTGTTCTCTGATAGCTCCCATGTTCTCGCCATTAATCGCTTAATTAACTGCACTTTCTGCAATTCAATTAAAGGGAGTGTAATGGTGTACAAAGTGTGGAACAGAATTGACCCTTGAGGCAATCCACAGTCCCTCGACAATTATTCTGCCTTCTACAGGAACTGTCTTAGGGGGCAAAGGATTATTATTATGTAAGCTCTTTATGGAACAGTTCACTGTGTAGGCAATATAGCTGCATGGAAATAATGTTCATGTGAATTGAGTTACTGTAGATTATTGTGATTGAATCATTTCAATGGTTTCACTGTTTCATGGATAATCCACTTTTGACTACCTGAGTTGAATAAATTATGTGCCAACCCTGCCTGTGGCATACACTTTTATTTTTACGCCATGTTCCCTGACTGAAAGGTGGACAAGTCTCTGAGAAATGTTATCAACCTCACATTGTTTACATGCAACCTAATCTAAAAGAAAATGTACTGTATAATTGAATGTGCATCTAGAGCGGTGTCTTGATAATTAAGGTGGAGACAGATGACAGAATGCTGTGAGAAAAGGTCTAACACCTTGATTGCACTGTCTGATGAAGACAGGGTTAGGACAAGAAGACATATTTTTAGACTCCCCTCTTATGCACACTCCCCGTGTCTGTCCATCCCTTTTTGGTTCTCCTTATTAAACTGCATATGCAGCAAAGTTCCCCTCTTATAATGTACGTCTTCTGGAGTTAATTAATGGCCTAATTAGGTGAACTCATTAGTGATGAACTGTAATTCTCTTATGTCATCTACTCATTAGCTAACAATATTCATAATTAGTGGCATTAGGACAATTATTGCATGTTATCTTGGGCAGCACCAGGTCTCATTCAGTGCTGTAGGCACCCTGCTGTGCACACAGTGAGGTCTGATATTGACTTCGTAAATTAGACTGATGCGTCTTAAAGTTTTTTTAAAATGCAGGAAGTAAAGGTGTGTTGATCCTACTTCCAAGGTCAGTGTAGATCAGAATATTTACCTTGAAAAGGATCACATCATCGATAAAAATGCACACAGGGGCGAGTATCTCAATGGTACTGGGTGTCTCAGGATACAATGAACAACATTATGTTCTCCAGGGAACTGGAATCATTAGCAAGCAAGATATTTTTCAGAAGTCATGTCTGCTTTCCCAAAGGCTTTCAATTCCTCACAAAAAAATACAATGTCCACATTCATAATCAGAGTGGCTTTTTATTTAAGACTTTCATTAAGTCATTCTGCTCATAATCTTGTACTACTCCAGTGCCCGTTCACAGGGGCAGATGTTATGCCTTACTGCACTTTTTGTTCAAAATGTGATTCAAGATGTTGTTGTTACACCTTCTCAAATTCTTCTTTACAGGTGAACAAATGCTATTCTACAAATCAGAAATTATAAAAATCATACGTTCACATTTTTGCTACGGTTGCTACAGTAAATACGGTGCATAACACATTCATGCATATCACAATGACAAAGTCTGCTCATCTGCAAATCAGTATGTGAATTCATGATTCCGGATTTATAAGGAGGACAGCTGCTTTATTTCAAAAGATTTCACTTTACTATAGGGTGTCTACTTTTAAACTCATTTAACTTATTTTAGCAATGAACTGGACCATAATGATTTGTACTATAGTCCTAATTACTAATTACATATTTTTATGCCAATTATTACTTCCTGAATATAAATGTTTTAACCCTTTACACAGAGCAAAATAATATGGCTTTGTGGTAATTCATCACAAATCTGAGCCAGTGCTGAAATATCCTTTCAAATATTTATTGCGCTGAATGTTGTTTCAGCAATTGTAATTAGACTTGCTCCAGTCAGAAATCGAGTGTGTCTACACAAGAGAATGGTGTATGAAAACAGTGATGAGTGTGTTAATTACCACACTGGGCCTGCTTGACAGCTGCTCGCCATGGCACATGTTTTGATTTATGACAGCAGCCAAGAAAAGACACCAAACTGTTTTCCTTCTTTTTTCCATCATCTTGAAAGGAATAGGAGGTGAGTGGATGGTTCATCGCTTGATTAATTTCTCCTGCATTTGTTACATGGAAGAGTATAAAACTGCAATAGGATATGCTCCAGCAAGTGCGTTTTCTAATGAAGAAACTGCTTACAAAATCTCATTGTACAGCTGAAAGAAAGAGATACAATTTTGGGATGTTGATAGGTTTCCTTTTATGTTGGAGGAAGGTGAATACCTGAAATACATTTTATCTTCTTTCTCCTCATTTTCTCACATTTATGAAGTAAAGCAAAAATACCATACAATCATTATTGGGAAAGAGCTAATACTAGGCTAACTTGTAAAGAAATGAATTACAGTTTGCTCCAACATTAGGTTAAGCTTATTCGGCTTGAGCTAATGCTAAGTTAGCTCATTAGTAAATTGCCATCATATTGTTTTTGAAAGACAACTAACTGAATAGAAAGTGGAACTTCAAGGCTTAATTGCTGTATTATTGAGGCTCCTATGTGCATACATTCAAATATACAGAGATTCCTTGCTTATAGAAGGATGTTGTCTTTGTGTGATAACACCTTGCAAACTGTTTATAATATAGACTATATAAATATATAGCTTAATGTATATGTCTATACATAGATGCTAATGTATATATATATACTGAAATTATATATATATATATATATATATATATAAGTATATCAGTATATAATAAATGCATTAGCCTCCTAATCGTGCACCTGTCTCTGCCTGTGCCTGGAATTAACATTCTTTTACTGTCACTAAGATTTACGGTACTGTACTGTTAATGAAAAATACAATATGAACTGTTTTTTTGATTATTTTCACAGTATTTTACATTTAGTTTACTTGTTTAAAAACATAGCTGTTTTTTGCAGTATTTTGCAGTTTTATTTTTTGTATTTCTTACATGTATTTTTACATGAATACCTTTTTATCTTAAATACTGACTTAGTTAAGAAAAGGTCTATAATAGAATTTACTGGTTGTCCCTCTCCCAAATTGTCCAAGCTGGCTACATGAACAGAAAGCAAACATATAAAAAGATTATTTTTGAGTGAAGAAGAGACATAAATCATGTATGTAATTGTAGCGTGAGAGGAAAAAAATCCAAAGCTTCTTATTACACTTTTTTTTTTTTTTAAATATAAAGTTGGAAACTGCAAATTAAAAATAATTGCATTTTAAACTTACAATACTCATATGAAGAAATCAGTTCTTTCAGTCCCGCTTTGGTAGCCCGTTAACTGCGGGAGAAAGAGAGAGAGAGAGATGAGTTCCAAAATTACTTTCAGTGCAACTTCTCACATGCAAAATGTTACATTCAAACAGCTGTATGAGTAGTTTCAGAAGAAGAACACAAATAACACAGAGAGAATGACAGAAAGAACACAAGTTGTGAGAATAAGAGACATCATGAGTAAAAAGAATGATTGAGAGAAAGAATAAATATCAGCGTAAGGCAATGGAAGAGGGATTCAGACTTTCTACTCGGTAAGGGAGAAAGAGGAAGGGAACAGGAGGGGAGACTGAGATAGAGAAAAAATTAGAGGACTGGGATAATCCTAAGTTTTGATAAATATATGTAATGAGTACTGGGATGAGTAAGCTCACCATCTTAAATGAAGTCCCACTCAAAGTCTACTCAGCAGAGTGGACACATGTGGTTTGACTGTTGTCTTTTTGTTGGTGACTTTGTTGTATTTCTTTGATAAGACCCTTAATGCCTGGTCCAACCTTGGTGCCTCTCTCAGGGTTTATTCCAAATGAGCGACTGAAAAACAACAATATGGCACATCACATCCACACCATTGTCAACCGCTTATCCTGCGTACAGGGTCGTGGGGGGCTGGAGCCAATTCCACCTTACATTGGGCAAAAGGCAGGGTACGCCCTGGACAGGTTGCCAGTCCATCGCAGGGCCACACATAGACTACATGTCTTTGGATTGTAAGAGGAAGCCAGAGCACCTGGAGAGAACCCACATGGACAAACATGCAAACTCCACACAGAAAGGCCAGGGCAACTGGGGTTTGAACCCACAATCCTCTTGCTGTGAGGTGACAGTGCTAACCACTGCACAACCGCAACGCCACTGACAGACTCACTCTGGGCTTAATCACATATTCCTTATGATTTCTGTAGGCTTCAGACCTGCACATTTATGAAAGGTCCTTTTGCATTTAGGCATACAACACCGCAGTGCTAAATGAAGTATATTGTTGTGAATTTTCATGTCTCACAGTTAGACCGATGTTCACAGACCTGACAATAAAACATCACTGCAAGCCAAACAAACTTGACTGTTCCGGTTCAATAAGTAGTAACCTGCAGTTGTTAGACTGTGAAGCAACAAAGAAAACTGCTAATTTCCCCAGTTCGTTGACAGTTGCCATTTTTCAGTGTTTCAGGTGTGTGAAATCAATCGTCTCATGTGATGAATGGGCAAGTACTTACTGTGATCAGTAGTGCAGAGAGAAAATAGTCTGGTGCATCTGTAATGTTAGAGAAACATGTCAAAAATCACCCTAAATACAATTGAACAGTCTCATTTAGATGATGCACAAAACATAGTTCAACCAATGTACCCAAAGCTTTTGCTCTATGGCCTTAACTGCACTATCAACATGTCATCAAGCAAACTCATGGCAATGTAACAAATATGGCCTACGAGTCTGAGAAAAACAACCACACTTAGAGTATATAGATTTGAAGAAGCAGTAAGTTTCAAGTTAAGTATTCAGCACTTAACTGCTGATTCAACAATTATCTTTTAAATGACTTGCCTTGTGTTGTAGTAGATGTGACCCCTCTTACATTAAATGTGGTTATCATTCACTGTTAATATTAATATATTGTACAGCTTTAGATTTTGCAGGAAACGTATTGCAGTGCCTTGTTTAAAACCCTTCGCCATTTGTTAGCAATTTACTTCACTAGAGCACATAAAAGTGACAAAATTCACATTAATTCACAACTTAAGGATATTTAATGTTGTACATCAAATGTCTTAACCATGTACCTTTAAAAATGTATTTTAACTAAGGCCCTCATTCAAATTTACCAAAGTTTTTTAAACTAAGGTAAACAATGTCTCTGATTTTGTGACTCAAGACTGGCCTACTCATTGAGAAAGGCAGCCAAGAATAATAAGAATAGCAAATGTCAGACGGGTTCATTTTCTCCTCTGCTCTCCTCTACCATCCACAGTTGTCTTTGAGCAGACAGGCTTACCTTGCACTTGAGGATTTTTGTTTTTTTTTTACTTTAGAGCGACTGAAATGTGCAGCATTCCACTCCAGTCACTGCCTTGGTCTTAATCAGTGTGCCTCCTGTGGCTTTACTGAGAAATTGGTCTGCCTAGGCAGGCGATGATTGGATGTTGCCATTTTGGGATCCTGCAGTGTTCTCTGAAAGACCTCAGGCATGGATGGCTTCTCACAGTCTGGGAGGCGATGAGGACATAAGCTGGTGTTGACAGTCAGCTAAATCTTAAACAAGTTCAGTTGTTTGAAGAACTCTTATTCACAAAACAGTGTTCCAGGGAGCAGTGGAATGAAATAGTAAGGGAAATAGATATGTACATCCATGTGAATGACCGACAGAAGGCTGTTTGAGATGCTAGTGAAGTCCCATTAAGAAACAGTATCTGCATTGCGTCCCAACCTGATTTTAGAAGTCCGCGGCTGCCCCCAAAGGCCCTGAAATGAAAATGTGGACTCAACCAGTTAAAGCCTGTCCTCTTTATTCCTAGTTATTTCTCTCTTCATTGACTCTCTGCAGCTTTCATAGCCAGAAGTGCCTCCTTTTTCTTTCTTTTTTTTGGATAGAGTTATAAGACCAGGACCTCTTCGATTATTCTTCAAGAAAATGCAAGCATGGCCGTTAATCCAGCCCCAGACCAAGATTAACTCTACTGCTGCCTCTAACTCTCCCTTTTGTTTGTTTGTCTATTTCACACATGCCCCCTTTGCTTATCTCCTGGAATGGCAAATGCCATTTGTTTTGTTCAAAGTAATTCAGGGTGTATTGGGGTGTGATTGTTTTGCTGAGAAGGGCTGCCAGGGCACAGATAAGCATGTCAATAGTACATCCTCTCAACTAAGGCTGGAGTCCAAGACCCTTATAGACCCTTATATTATGTATACAGTGAAGGATATGGCTGTCACATAAATGCATCACAGTAAAGCTGGAGGTTATGATTGGATATTTGGATATTGGACTTCTGTGTCCTTCCCCCAAGGGTGTCTTCAGTCTGCATACAAAGTTTTATAAGCTTAAATCAAGAGAATGATAACTTTTCTTCCATTATTTCTTCTTTGTCTTTATGGAAGGAAGTTCTGTTTTATCATTGACCAGTAGAACTTTTCTATGTGAGTTTGTTAGTGCATAAATATTGATTGACTAGAACAATATAGGAGAAATCTTAGTAGTTACAGTATGTGAGTAGTGTTTAATATTTCAACAGTATAGTTAGTCAAATGATTTTATTTTTATTCATTTCAGTATGTAATGGATTTGAGTACAAATCAGATTTGTTTAATTGATAATTATTTATGTGAAATTTAGCCATGATACTGGATTTTAAGATTGCTCTGAATGTATCTTTTGTACTGGACAATGAATGGAAGCGTGGCACTGAATAATATCTCAATTCAATTATAAATCTGGTCAGTTGCCAGCCGCTAAACACAATTGCTACAGTAGCTTTCATTTCAAGTGCACAATAATGATCATCAGAACTCAATATGTGGTGCAATGGGGAGTTTAATTAAGATTATTCATGCAGTATCAGAATGTCTAATTACACTTTTAATACAAAACACAATATGATTTGTATGAAGTGTACAAACAGTGGTCTGGTCACCTCAAAAGTCCCTTGTCACATGTACACACACAATCTAACAAAAAAAGACACTATATGTGCTTAAAGTTGCCATGTGTCCTCTCAAATATGGAGCATGTGGCGATAACGAGTCCACATCAGGCCCCAATCATGTAGCACATCCCAACACAGACGCAAGGTTCACTCTCATTCAGGTGAAAAATGGCCTCATCTGCGCGTGGCCTTATCTCCTTCACTTGTGACCTGCAGTCCCCAAACTCATTTACAGAAACATCCTATCATCTGCCACACCACCACACCACAGAGGGAGAGAAGAAGAGATACTTGTTATAAAAGGCATGGTTCAGTGGACAATTACTGGCCCAATGAAGGTTTGCAATTCATTTTCAGCACTTGTCTGAGTAAATATATCGTGATACCAATTGCTCCCGTCCATTGTAGTGACACCTGCGATACAAAGCTCGGCTAATGGTCCACATCCAATGCAATTAAGTGAGAATAAATGAACAATCCCAGTCCATATGCATTTTACAGTAAAGCCCAAAGGTTTACTTTCATCCCACATGTTTAGAGCAGTTTCGTGTTGTAGTATGTTTGGCCAGTATAGATCAATGAAACAGCTGATAAGTTGTTTTTCCAGGTTTCTAAGGAACTCCTCAGAGCCCCAGGGCTGACCTTTTTTAGGTGAAATTGTGATTGTTCAATCACTTAGTTGGTTGACCTGCAGGGGTAAGGCACAATCAATATGTTAATTCTGCACAATGCCAATCAAAAACCTGCTCAATAGGCTGTATAAATAAAATATAATGTTACGTAAATAAATCATCCTATCTTATTCTATCTCATTCTATCTTAGCTGCATTTGTTTTATGTTCAGTTGTAATTTTTTCTACCAATGCCAAAATGTGTCTTTTTTATAAGTTGTTGGTTGTTTTCCTTAATTTGTTGTTTGCATTTGCCTGAAATAATTGTTTTACCCAATTTTCACTCTTTTGCGAGTCCACTTACCTTGTATTTGTTAGAAATCCTTTGTTCATGCGGGGCTTCAATCCCATGTTTCCATGTTCTTCTGTGGGCTGCTTCGACGCCAGACATCTTCAGAGCCAATAAACATGTGAAACTACAGACAGAAAGAAGATCAAAACAAAAAATGGCGGACTACACTGAAATTCTAACCAGGTTATAAACAACAAAATAGAGTAAAGTTGATAGGTGCTTCCAATGACTTGTGATTGTGAATGGGTGCACCCATTCATATCTTTCCGATCACCTTAAACTACACACCGATCAGCCATAACATTACGACCACTGATAGGTGAAGTGAATAACATTATCTCATTACCCTGGCACCTGTCAGTGTGTGTGATATATTATATCATCATAGTTGATATCTTAGAAGCAAATAAAATGGCCAAGTGTACGGATTTGAGCAACTCTGAAAAGGGCCAAATTGTGAATGCTTGACGACAGGGTCAGAGTCTGCAGTGGCCAGTCCCTATCAAAAATGGTTCAAGGAAGGAAAAGCTGTAATAGGCAATAGGGTCATGTCTGGCCAGGGATCATTGATGCTTGTGATAGAAAGGTGTCAGAAGACACAGTGCAAACACAATGGAGTCCATGCCATAACAAGTTAGGGCTGTTTTGGCCCAGCAGGTGGTCATAATGTTATGGTTGATAGGTGTACAATGCATCCCCTAATTTTCCTCTCTCCCGTTAGTCCACAGAGTATAAAAGAAGTCAGCTGACTGCAGAGTATTTTCCTATCCTCTCCTCTTGTCTCTCTCTTTCTCTCTCCCTTGTGTGTGTCTGTTCCTTTCTCCGTCCTGGGTGCGTAGTGTGCTTGAGTTTTGCTTCTTGTGTGTTTGTGTAGTCAAGCTGTTCTCTTCCAGGTCTCTGGTGGAGAGGACATCATGTGTGGCTCATGTCCATCTGTTTGGTGACAACCACTCGATGTCCTCCTGGATCCATATTCTACATACATATATGTTTTAAAATAACCTACAGTATTTACTCCTGGACCCCGTGCAGTTTGCCTACAGAGCCAACAGGTCTGTAGATGATGCAGTAAACATGGCCCTTCACGTCATCCTCCAGCACCTGGAGTCCCCAGGAACCTACACCAGGATCCTGTTTGTGGATTTCAGCTCTGCTTTCAACAACCTGTAACCCTGCTGCAGGACAAGCTCTCTCAGCTGAACGTGCCTGACTCCACCTGCAGGTGCAGCAGGGCAGGGCAAGGGCAGGCTGCAGCTTATCATTCGGACACAAACTGTTTCAGACACTCCCCTCTGGCAGGAGGCTGCAGTCCATCAGGACCAAAACCTCTCACCACAAGAACAGTTTCTTTCCGATGGCTGTGGGCTTCCTCAACAAGGCCCAGGTCCCCACTTTCACTGACTCTCGTGCCCCCCTCCCCAAACACACACACACACACACATACACACTCCTGACCCCACACTTTAGAACAATGCTCAACTGTGCTTTATGCCCATGTTGTGAACTTTTGCACATACCTGTCAGCATTGTATTATAGCATTATTGTATTTTTTGTATACTTGTACATTTTTTGATCTCCTTACTTTTTATATATTTATATTTCTATTAATGTTCATGTGTACTGTAAGCACCAATTTATATATTATATAATTTATGTGAAAATGTACCTGGCAATAAACCCGATTGTGATTCTGATTCTTGATTTTATCATCATGATTGTCCATACTGTAATTTTATAATGTTGGTCTATTCTGTAATCATGACATCTATTGCATGTCTGCCCATCCTGAGAGAGGGATCTGTTGTTCTTCCTGAGGTTCCTGTTAAAAGAGGAGTTTTTTGATGGTGGGTGGAGTTTGTCCTTACCCGAAATTGATGGTCTAAGTACAGAGGGTGTTGTATGTTGGACAGGCTGTATTGCTGAGGCAAATTTGTGATTTGTGATATTGGTTTAAACTTGACGTGAATTGTATCCGTCTCATTGGTAAACACACAATGTACTGGAACAAGCAGTCCCCCAGAAGACATCTCCCACAGAGATGACATGAAGTTGATGTAGTTGTTTTTGTTTCCTGACCGAGCAGTCCCTTCAGATCATCAGAGGCTTCATCCTGCATAAGAACCTTACTGTGAGTCAGCTGACATTACCACTCAGACCCTGGAAAAGAATCAAAAGAAAGATACTGATGTGCTTCCAGGGGGTTGGCCAATCTGAGCGCCAGATGAGTAGGCTGATATGAGAGCTAAATACCATTATCAGGTTGACTTTTTTATTATTTCTTCTGTTTCTGAGGTTGGAGTTGAACTGTGAGCATTCTTTAGCACGGACAGCGCACAAGCGGCCCCAGATAGCAGTGTTTTGCATGAAGAGACGTGCCAGGTTCCGTCAGATGCAACGCACCAGCTGGAGAACAACCTCAACAGGACACCAAGTGGGCACACCAATGCCTTGTGATCTGCATCTTGGCATTGTCTGAGCCTGAGGGGACTAAAGTGCTGCATTCATTGACTTTCAGGGCCGTGGTTGTATTAATGCTGAACACCCCCTTTTACTTTCTATTTGCTGCTTCATACACTTTTCCTTCAGGCTTTTTCAGCATTATGTTGATCAAACTAAATCGCAAACAACCTCAAAGACTCCGGACAATGACTGGTTGGAAAACACACCTTTTCTGCCTGCACATTTTGACTCAGTATATGTGCATATCTCCACATATACAGAGTCAGCTGACTGTCACAAATGATTCTTTGACTGTGTTCTAATGGCATTAGACCTTAATTTGACTAGCGAATACCTGTTCTGGTGTGTGGCATAAATGTCTCAGTAGGTAAATTCATAAAGCTGTAAACACAGACCACTGCAACAGCACAAAACAAATTAGATGCAGCAGTGGAGAGGATTTGGGTTTGGTGTGGAAGGGTTTAATCAATCATCCCAACTGAAATCACAGTTTGGATGAGAGGGGGGGTGAGCAGTAGGTGGGGATGTGGGCTGTTTTGTGAAGGAAAGGAATCCCATTTTTCCCCTCTTAAGCTGCTGCACTGAGCTGGCTCATTTTTCACCTGGGCGCGGCTCATTCGTTCATTAGGCAGTGAGATAGGGGTGTATGTGGCGGATCTGTGGAGCTGCTTCATTACTCTCAGGCGAGATCGGACCGCGCTGTAGAATGTTTAACCCCCCCTCTTTCCCTTTCCTTCTTCCCCTTCCCCATCATTGCCGGGGAATGATGTGTGTGCAACAGGATTTGAGTTCCTGCTCATTATAGAGGCATGATCATAACTCAACTAAGGGTGCTAGCCACATGCTGAGGGAGAAGCACTTGTAAAAAGCCAAAGCTAAAGAGATGCTGAACCAGTGAAGTCCTGCCGCTGCCCTGAGGCTTTGACTGAAATGTTGATTGCAGAGGAAGATAAAACATCTTTCTATAATGGCACGTCTCCACTTAAATGTTCTTTTCAACCCTTTAAAGTATAGATTCGTTCATGTAGGCCCTGTCCCAGAATATACTATACAGTGTGAGCAGTCTGTATTGATCAGCGCATAAGACAGCTTTATTACTTATGCATTTGGAGGTCAAAGGTCTCTTGATTAGCCTCCAATGCATTAGACCCATGAACATGGCTGAGACGTGTCCATTAGACATACAGTACCTCATCACCCATTAACAGAGGGGAATACGGTTGCAATTATTGCCTCTTTAGTGAGTTGAGGTCAGATTTAATACTGCAGTGCAGTCATTTCCAAATGTTTCCAGAAAATTCTTAACCTCACTTTACCATAAAAGGGGAAAAAACTTTATGACTGGTATGTTTGTGATGAATAATCTATTAAATACAGAAATAGAGAAGGACTTTAAATGGGTTTAAGGGACCCTGGTTCATTACTACAAACTTCGGTTTTATTTTCATAGATTTGGCCGTTGTGTCCATTAGTAATTATATATCGACATCACCAATGTAATTGCTGAGATCTGGGAACACAACAGTATCGTTACAATGATGTCCCGGGTAAAGAAACACCAGTGGACAGATAATAGGACAAGTTGTAAAGAAGGCAGCAGTTTAGCCCTATTATAGAATCTAAACCACTTTATTTGAAGGTAAAACCAAAAGTGAGCACACCTGAAATGTTGGCAATAATCATTAATTTTACAGGAAAACGCTGTGTGTCATAGGGGCACACAATGCTATTATCTGTTTATGTCACTATAATGTCTGTATTCGTATCTGTACTTCTATTTATACAGGAAGTAAATCATCTAGACTAGTTGAGTTTCTGTGCTTTTTGTTTACTATTGACATTTTACTCCTTATACATAAATGTATATGTTTAGCTGTCAGCAAAATACGCAGAACAACATCCTTTTTTAAAAATGTACTTAAATCAATCAAATGATAAGTCTGAATTAAGTCTAAGTAACGGCAGTATAAGTGTAAAAAAGGTACAGATTGAAATTAATAGGCCAAGTGGTTAATGAATGGAAGGGACACTGGGAAAACAGAAATCAGAATTACATTAAAACAGTGAAATGTGTGACTTGTGACATTTAAATCTGAACCAGTGACGCTCCTCTGTCAGTCATTGTATCAAATACGCCCTATATTACAAAAAATTGCTTTGTGATTGGCCCGGGCGGATCCAGTTACTGTGGAAATCTGTCTGAACTGGAGGAGGGCCAGACATATCTGCCAGCAAAATAAAACATGGAGGTTGTGTATTTAATGGGAGGAGGCCCAGATGACGTAAAGTTGTTGTATGATTAAAAAATGAGAATGCCATTGACAAAAACTGTAAAAGCCCATCTTACTTGCAATTTTGAGACAAATCTTAACTTCAGCCCATCTTCTGTCATATGCTATTTGTATCTGTTCAGAGCACATAATCTGTTCATATCTGAGCAATATATTCATTGACACCCCTAGAGTGTGCACAGTCACAGCAAGTGTGGTAGATCACAGTTGAACAAGGAAGTCATGGGATGGGATGGATTTTGACAACAGACATTTTGGGTAATAATTTTACTTTACTTTGTTTTCCCTCCCAAATAAGTTTGGCTAACTTGGAGGTTTGTGTAAAATCTGTCTGATCCTTTGACAATTATTTTGCATTGTTGCTGAATTCGGATTCTGATTCTTATTCTATCTCAAATAATCCAATATTTTTGAAGGAATAATGGCTAAACTACGAAAATAAGACTCAGCTTTTTTTTTTTTTTACTTTTTTTATTATTTGTTATTTGTTCTCCCCAGCACTGTTCGCTTGTTTCTGTCAGATCACTATATCTGACCTCCACTATTTGTGAGGGCTTACTGTGTATGTAGATGGCCGTACTGAGGAGCTCTGCTCTGCGGCGCCTGCACATGATCAGGATGTCAGGGAGAAGCAGACACACGGCATGGCTGGTTGGTATTGTGTTGACATCTGTCATATGTGTTTGTTTATCAGGAACAAGGCAGCACCACGGGAGAGAGACTAACACTCTCCAGAGAGTGACTGAGTTGAAGCCTACTCTCTATCTCAAGGGGGGTAGCAGGTCTGCTACTATATACAAACCTTATACCTGCACACATAGGCTGCGTTGTAGAACCACTAAATACACACACAATGATTCACCCACAGGGAAATACAGACACACTCCAAATCTACGACGGGGAGGCTCTTTATCTTCCATTATCAAGTGATTTCTGGGAATTTTATCTCAAACCAAATCACTGCAAGGATTTATCTCTATAGAGTGCCATGATAGATGATCCTCTGGTGTAAAAATACTATTTGTGTAATTGGATCATTCTTTGGCCTGGACTCCATAACTCCTCCGTCTGCTGCTGGTAGAGTTATGTGCCCTGGTGGCAGGTAATGTTTTTCATTATATGCCAGGCCAGTTTTATATATAGAAAATGGGTGGGAAGGGACTGGGTTTAGCCTGGAGCCATTTGCTTGGTTAGTCCCTGTAGGTGCATCCAATATTGATTGCTTGGAAGTAGAGTGCTCTGTCCCCACAGAAAAGCAGCATATGTACTATATGTGGGGAGCGGAGATACTGGGTGTTCTCGTCCTGCTAAATTTAGCAAGCTAAACAACACCCATGATGGCAACCTCCTAGTGAAGGTGCCATGAAACACAAGTGCACATCATAGCCATGGCGCTATCGAGACACATAAACATATACAACTCCAACAAAGAGTGAAAAAACAAAGACTGGGGGCTTGCTTTCATCACATATTTTAAGTCTAATTGGTTTCAGTTGCTGCAAAGGCAATGGCCTCTCCAGGTACTTCAGTGTGTGATGACAGGGCCAGTAAGGTGAATAAATTAAAGCAAGAAGACGCACCTTGCAGGAAATGTTTGACGGTTCTGAGGCTGTTACGTAAAAGCTTCAGGTTGAGTTCAGGCGTTTGACAGCAGCGCACTTTCCCAGATAAGACGTTCCAGAGCCTCAAGAGAAAAATGTACCTGAATATTTATCTGTCCATTAGTCTCTGCCGCTCACTCTCATCATCTCATCCTCTCCTAGTTACACGGCAGAGCATAGTAAATATTTGAGAGATCTCTCTGCCAATGAATCAAGTCTCATTTTCAGAGTGGGTGGGCACACTCTGGAGAGAGAAAAAATTACAGTGTTTATCTCCATTTTCAGAGCTCCGCTGAATGATGAGCATCCTCGCTCTGTCATGCTCTAACAGATTAATTCACGTCAAAAGTTCCTGATTTGCATTCCAGAGGTTAACTCTGGTCTCATCCGATTTTCACTTTGAGCTGTGATGAATATGTTGCTGAATATTTTTTTTTAACCGCCTGTAGAGGTTGGATTAAATGAAAGAGCCATGATTTTTGAAGTGCTGGTAGTTTTTGGCAGTTAAAGTATGCTGCACGGTTATTTCACATGAAAACAATGTAAATCATTCTCTTTCATACGCGCTTAATCATGAGGAGAAAAGGCATAAATGAGACAAGCTTGTTAAGCCTGGTTGGCTCATCCATGTTACAAAGCTTGAAAGAACAACGTGAGATTTGGAAAGCATTGGCCTCAACACACAAAATATAACTGTGTGTTATTGTCTTCTGGCAATACAAAAAAACAATAATTCCAGAAAGATATTGGAACTTGAAGCCATTGTTTGTGAGTATGATTTATCGTTTGGGGAAATATTTTGCTCATTAGCTACCATGGCTATAGCTGGATTAGCCCTGGCATGAGATCAGCTCTGAACATACTAGTATAAGGTTGTTCAATGGAAACCAATAGCAGGGCAGACTACAGAAAAACCTGGAGTAATGCATCAAGTCAGGGAAAAAGTGTTTGGTCAGCAGGAATAACTACTGATTTTCTCCTCTTATTTTCAGCTCCCCCTTTAAAAAACAGTTCAGGCTGCATTCAGCAAAATGTGTCATTAAGGAAAGCAGGGCCTCTAAAGCAACTCTCCCAGATTCTGCAAGGTGTTTAGACTGGGCAATTTAGGTGATTCACTGTGGAACAAAAAAGACGGGAGGAAAACAGGTCTCATCTGATAGTTACCTGGGGCAGCAGCCTGCCTTCTGCCCACACAGGTAATTACAATTATGCAAATGAAGCACATAGAAACAAAAACAATAACACTGAAAAAAACTGAAAACCTCAAGCTGATTCACCTGTATATTTAAATATATGTAGAAGTAGGTACACAGGCATTATCATGCTAATGTTCCCAAAATGATGGGTTAATCATCATTTCATTGCAATAAATAATATGGAGGGCCAGTACAAATGGATGTATAGGGGGAAATCATGAGTCTTTCCCAAGAATCGCTCCCTGAATGGCTTACAATCTTCTCGCTGTTGTTCCTACGTCAGACTACTAGATTGCTTTGGCGGGAGATTGAGGGTTGGGGGTGGAGATTAGGAGGAAAAAGCGAAAGCTAGGAAGAGGTGATGAGTTTTGGTCTGGAACCTTGTGAGGCTCAGGTGATGAAAGGCTGGGGTTCTTTCTTAATTCATTAGCGGGCAAAGCAAATTGCAGTGAGATTGCAGTGAGAGCACAATGGAGCATGGTGTTTGAGGGGATAATCATGTTGAACACAGCATTCAGTCAGATTGCCAGTATTCAATGCTACATTTGAAGTCTTTTCTGTGAAGTACCAATGTGATATCATGGAATGGCGTAAATACCAGGCTGGAAGTACATTACAGAACATGGTGCCAAACTGGGCTAATCACGACCTAACAGCTGAGCTCTCTCCTTCAAATACTTATGTCTACTGTTCCTATTACATAGGAAATAATAACCTGTCTATGAATGCAGTTAAATACAAAAATACTACAACTACTATTTTTTAAACGCGCATTTTAAACTAATACATAGTTGGCCCGAATTACTTTAAAGAGGTGGTATTATGCTCATTTTCAGGTTAAAAATCCTATTTAGGGGTTGTACCAGAACAGGTTTAAATGGTTTAATTTTCAAAAAAAAAAACATACTTTTTGTCATACTGCACATTGCTGCAGCTCCTCTTTTCACCCTGTGTGTTGAAGGCTTCGTTTTAACTATGGAGTGATACATCTTGTCTCTAAATTATCTTTGTTGGGAGTTATACATGCGCAGTTCCTAGTTAAGGGCTACTAGCCGATCAGAAGCAGAGAAGGGCAGGTCAGCGAAAGGCCGGTAATAGCCAATCAGAAGCAGAAAAAGGCAGGTCAATGAAAAGACGGTAAACAGCTTCGATTCAGCTGTAGGCTACATGTTGCCGACCAGGTTGGCAATATGGACTGGAGCAAGAGTTTCAGAGTGGTGAGTTATTAATCTGTAACAAAAGTATCTTTCATCCATAAAGTTTTAACTGAGCTCTGTCTCTACATCACAGTAACAACTTTATGTCCACTGACTGCCTGGAGGGTAGCTAGTGTTTGGAAGGGAGAGGAGAGGTGTGCTGCAGTTCACTGTTTTGCCACCGGTGTTTTTGAGGGCATCGCTCGGCGAGCATTATGACATGTATTTACTTGTGACATCCCAAGAAAGGGAAGAAAAGGCTGGACTACAAACGAGCTGTTTTCAGGCAGTTCAGAGCAGTTTTTTCTGTGGGAGATGGGAACTCCCTTTGGGGTGGACTTTGGGCTTTTTCACTTTGCAAACCTATTATACCTATATATGCACAAAAAAGATATATAACACAATAAAGGAAAGGGAAAAAGGCCAAAAAGCATAATACCACCTCTTTAAATGCATTCAATGTAGCCTAATCTATTACTGTAAGACAGTTGCATTTTACAAATTCAACAAAAAGCCATACCTTTATCCACAACTTGTCTACTAAGGTAATAAAGCCAAGATGCTTTTTTACATTACTTCTCACACTGTTTCGTGATTATCTGTTCAGCAACAACAACTGCCTAGGTTAGTGACAAGGCAACAGGACATCAGATGGACTATGCATTTTAGGAATGTTCCCTTCTGTACAAGGCACAGAGCTGTGAATTTTGAATTCAACCTGACAGATACAGATTGTGTATTAATTTTTCCCCACATTTGTATTAGAATAAAAAGTGACACCCCTATGCCTACCTATCTAACCTTTTCTCCTAAAAGGACAACAACAGGTTTTTTTCATGGAAGACCTTTTGACATCTCACAGTGGGAAAAGCACAGGTGGAAATCAAATTTCTGAATGAATAAATTCCATTTAGCTGCTCCAGTTTTCGGGGTTCTGTTGTGCATGCCGCCTCACTGTTACACTATCAGGGCTTACTGGGGCACTTGAATGAAACTGAGACACTCCTAATGTTATTAATAAGAACTGAGCTTCTCTGACTTTGACCAGTTTATATGTCTGCCATGCAAAAATCCTAATGTAACTGAAAGTTTGCAGTTTTATTTTGCCAACCTTGGATATTTTTTTAAATCATGGGTGTAAGAGGCAAGCCTCAGATTAATATGTATATATTGTAAATTATTGTATAAATTCAGTCCATGAAGCAAGTCCAATACATTATTTTGTATATTTCAAAAATCCACCTCACTCTGATCCCAGGAGGTTTGGAGGTTTTGCTATAAAACCTTGAGCATACACTCCAATCTACAAGATGTCCTGTGCAGTTGACAAGTCTGATTTCTGACAGCCTTCACTGTATTGCCAAAAGCATATGCATGCCGGAAGGCTCCATGAGTAACCAGCTGAGTGCTAATGAGCCCATCTACGTTAATTTAATTTATAGCGTGGGCTCTACCGTGGAGTTGCCTGGCTTTGCCGCTGCTACCAGCTGCTGACAGTTTAACCTGTGTGCAGCTGTACAATATACTGTAATGTTGCTGCACCTTTGCCTCACGCATGCACATTCTTATAGGCCTACTCTGCACGCACACACATCATCTCTCTCCAGTTTAACACTTTACACCCTTGAGATTCTGTCTCACTCGTAAATGCAGGAACATTGATTTGCACACTCAGATACACATCCACAAGCCCTTCTCCCCAACATACGCACAGATGTTAATATCTACAGTACAAATCATAAGAGAATCTAAAACCTGCAGTTTGTTGAACTACTGTGTTATAGGGTTATGTTCAGAGAGGAAAGATGATGAGGTGTTTTATTGTTAATACGACAGACTTTCCTATTCATGCTCTTGAAAAATAATGGTCTTTATTTGCTGATCATTTGCCTTATTGCTTTCATTGTGCCTTCAGGATTTGTCTGTGGATTGTTGAATCATTGCCAAATTATTTAAAAACAAGGAGAAGTATGAAACAAAAAATGTCACTGCATCTTTTAAAAATCCAACTTGGTGCTCAGTATTTTTCATAATTTCCAAGTCATTCCCAAAACATCAGTAACACATCACAGACAAGGCAATAGGGAAAACAATGTTTGTATTTGTGGCCATGTCTGGTTGCAGGAGACTGGCTGTTTACTCATACAAATGAGGGTGTTTTGTGAAACAGGAAAAGAGGGAACATTTCCCTTTGCTGCTGATCAACAACTGATAGATGGAAAAGTTTACTATGGAAATATGCCACTAAAACACCATCCAGATACTGCTTCTGAGGTAGCAAAATATGTAATATGCACTGACCTCTTAACGTAAATGAAACCACACGTCTTTATTAGCGGTTCTACGGGAAACAAAGTTTATCTGCTGTGACAGAGGCTAGAGTCATTGCTTTAATTGAACAGTGGGGAGGAAATGTGCTTTGTCCTCCAATGCAGCACTACAAATGCAGGAGGTCTGTGGTAAATCCTTCTCACTGGAGACTGTACTGAATTGTTTGGGGATTGGGTTTTTTTTCACTTCACCTGAGATCAACATGCCAAACTAATGTTCATCTTACAAGACCTAAAAATAGAACATTGCAACACTGCACATGTAAAAGGGACTTATTGCTTTGCCTGTTTTCAGACAACACACTTTCACTTGAATACATATGCGAAGAGAAGAAGGGATTTATGGAAATTGCCCATGCTTTCCGTCCTCACGTCTTTCTTTTCAGATCTCCCCCTGGGGCATGAACTGTTAACAAAACCCAAGTGAATGCTGCTGGAGTGCAGAGAAAATGTTTATGCACCAAATCCTTTTTGTCTTCCCTCTCTGTCCATAATATTGTTCAATTTGCCTAAACTTTTCTCAGAGAAATTGGACGATTTCCATTTTGCTCTCAAGTGAGGAGCTTTGGGAACATGCCTGTGTTAATCTCCTCAGGATTCCTACTGTCCGTAACATACTGACGAGGGGATTTCTCCTTTCTCCGTCATGCTAAAAAAAAAAATCTCACCTGACATAAATGGAATATACTGGAGATATGAAAAATCATTATTTATCCTTGTACTCATTTATTACAGCTAAAGCCAATCATGTTTTCAGTGCCTTCAGATTTATTCTTCCTGACCCATGACAGTCAAAAGGATTTATTAGAAATAAAAAGTGTTTTACGACAAACCTCTACAGCTGGCTTTATATGTGCAGCGTGCTGTGGACATGTTGAGGAACCATGTCATGTGCCTGGATGTGACTTGATGCTAATGATGGTCAGACGTGACGTGTAGTCATTTGTTTGACGGGCTTGACACTGTTCACCAATGACAGGACCAACAATCCGAGCTACGTGTGTCCCCTAAAGGCTCCTGTAGTAGATGGTCGGGGGGGGGGGCAGATTATGCCTGACAAAGGCCCGGAGGCTTTAAATAAAAAGGGATAATAAAAAGAGAAAGAGAGAGAATCCCACCAGTTAAGAAAAGCACAGCTCGGGGCGCACATCGCTCACATGTCCAGCAGAGAATGAAACCGCGGCTGCCTGATTTGTGCCTAATAAAGTTGTCACATCCTATCAGGACTCACATCTACTACAGAAAGCACAGGCCCCTAGTCAGGGCTAGTCAGGGGTGATCAGGGGTGATCAGGGGCATCCAGCGTTGGACAACCCCTCCAAGTGATGGATGATGGGATAGAGCACTGCCTGATGGAAGTGAGGGCCAGATGATGGAAGGTGATATGGGTGAACAATGGACAGCCACGGGTGTTTCAGCTCGATTTATTAGGGGTTGCAAGCATCCGAGAATTACAGTTATGACCCTGTTCTCTGGGTAACTTCATCACAGAGTCCGTAAAAACACAAGTAAATTTGTAGAGATCTGTCCACTTTCATGGAGTGACAGAAAACATTTCTTGGAACTCAATGTCTTCCCTCTGTGACTCAAAACCCACGCTCACAGTGACTGTTGGGAAGGCATGAATGCAGTTCACATCACTGTGCCTCTGCTTCAAGACAGGTCCTGTCCTGCGCGATGCTTATTTCCTCTTGCCCACGCTCCCATTATGGAAGGTAGTATCTATGGCCTTTTCGAGGGAGGCATCATGTGGAGTCAGGGGAAGCAACACATGTCTGCCCACAGAGGCCACACAGACTATTAGATCAGAACACACAAATAGGATATATAGCGAACTGGCTATTAGTGTATTTGTTGAAAATAAGACCCAGGGGGCTTCAGGTCCTTAGAAGCCTCAGGTCTCCTTTAACTTCATTCAATCACACTTTGTGTGTTTATTTTCTAAAGCAGCCTTTTTCAGAAAATCAGTAACAGCAGTGTGCTTAACTTTAAGGTGTATGTGCTTCCACAGGTTTTAACAACCTGACCTACTGTATGTTATCATCCAGCATGACTGTCCATTGCCTCATGAAGTAATATTTCTTTATCTCTGCGTTGCAGGCATTGACAGAGGTTTAATTTCTCTTGAGATTAGGCTCCATAGTTTATGGGTCTATTGGGTGGGAAATTATTTACTACTAATGTTTCCTCTCCCCTCAAAACACAACACGCTCTCCTGCAGTTACTGGTTTTTATTACATTTCCCAAACTGCATGTTTTATTCCCACTCTTTAAATTCATCAGAAAGAGTAGTGGTTACACTCCCTTTATCACAACTTTCCAAATAGTGAGGTTGAAAAATATGCATGCTCACTCTCTCTATCATAATACATTCCCAGTTTAGAAACCCAATTTGCTCTATGTGCAATATCTGGGTACAACAGGTACCAGCTGTGATTGAAGGGTTGGAGGTCTAAATCAATCATGGTTGGCATATTACTAGGAGTTAAAGAAATTGCTTTCATCCCTAACTTAGTGATAGAGCTTTTGCATTAAACCTGTGATGCAACACGGATCTTAGCAACAAGTTCCCTGCAAGTAAAAAAATAAGCATGCTGGATTTTAATTTTTTACCACTGATGGTGTAGTGTATTCAAATTTTACTCAACAAATAATAAAACTTATGTACATATTGCTTTTCATATATATTTTGGTGTTATATACTAATTGTACATTACTTTGATATACTTATACTCGTCACAGTAGTAATAGTATAGTAATAGTCAACGGTTCTTGTTCTCTACTAATCCAATGCATTTTGAAAATTTTGAAAGATTATGTCCTCCCCCCTCTTATGCCTCACAGTGGTTTGGTCTGCTGACTACATTTTCAGATTCTCAGTGACTTTATTTGTAAAAAGTGACTAGCAACAAATCTAATGATGTATTCCGACCATCAGGGGGAAAGTGAGAAGCATGCAAAATTCTGTTACATTGTAGTCTAATTTATTCCCCTTGCATGCTGCTCAGAGTAATCTCAGTCACTGTGTATCTCTCCTCTCGCACCGTGCGCACACAGGCAGGAGTGAGAGTGAGTTACTATAGTTAAAGGGACTCTGTTTGTCTCTTACGCTCAGAAACTTAAGGACTACAGAGGAGAACAAGGTGGAGTGGTTGGAAAGCAGTAGACTTTGAAGTGATGCGATTGTATTAATTTGTCTCAGTATGCATGTTTTTCCATGGTAGAGAAAATAGTTTTTTGACAGTTCAAAAATATTAAAGAATGCATTTCATGAACAGTGTCAACTGTGTATGTCCACAAGTCCGGACAATCTTGGTGAAGCAGGTGGCTTAGTAATTGCTGTCTCAGGAAACAGACCTGACATTTACGCGACTCTCAGTACGTCCCCAGGCTTGTGCTGAGGCTGTTGAGGCAGGATACCTTGGATGTCTGCGACTGCCACAAAAAGCCTCACTAATCATGTTACATTTAGCCGTGACAAAGACAAGGCCATGTACAACCAAGATAGACGGATTAAACCAATTTAGTAAGTATGGATTACCCTTCAGTACACTAATCAACTTGATGAGGATGGTCTGGAGAAATACTGTAGAGGGGCAGAATGAGCAGATCAGAAGAGGTGGCAATATGATAATTTGATTTTACAAACATGGGCAGAACTTCCTTAGTTTATTGTTAATTATTGTTAATAGTGTACCCAAGGGGGGTTAAATCAAGAGCAACTGGACTTGAAGGTACTTCAAAAAATTTTCATTTTACATCCAAGAGGTTTCTTAAATGGAGTCCCAGGTATTTAACAGTCATTTTGGTCGTTAGAGTCACCTGAGACCAAATGTGAACGGCCGTCATTGGCAATGTCAAATGAGGCCAAATGTGAGTGTTTGATCAATCTCTGGGAAAGAAGGGCATGGGTAGCGACTAATTGGTGAACATAGTAAAGCATCTATAAAGAGCCTGATATTTACTACAGGAGCTGAAAACCAGCACCTAAAAGGAAAGTGAACTAGGCCACATCCATCACATGGCCACAAATACAACTCCAAATGAATACTAATGCTAATGTGTGCTTGAATATTGATGCTAGTTAATGCTAATGTTAGTCCGTGTTTGCTGAGTGTATCAGTATCTGTTTGCCAACACATTTACTAAAATAACTTTTTAAAGGTGATAGTATGTCAATATTGTGTTTACAGCCTGCTGTGCTGCCCCCAAGTGGTCAAAATTATTTATTAATGAAGGTGTAAGTGAAACATCTTTCTTTCACATTGGTACACTATTATTTTTTCATGAGCTGTCTGTGTTAGCATAGATTTTAATAACCTTCACCCTGAGCAACAGAAATGTTATCCTACATGATTACCGCCTTTTTCTCTAAACAGCATGTTAATGATGTGGCTGGTCTGCTGAATCTATATTCTGCTGACTATATTCAACTCAAGTAATGCAACATGTTTTATGAGCGCATTATTTATTTTGCATGTGAGATTTTAATCTGTAAATTAATTAGAAATTACATGTGTCTTTTAATGTAGCAGAGCAAACAATACAGTATTGCCCTTGGAAATAAAATGAGGTTAAAGTATAAAATCTCAAAATGCTCAAGTAAAGTTTCAGCACTTCAAAATTGCACTTGTAAAAGGTCTTGTATATTCTCTTGTGGATACCACTCAATAATGTGTCTTTTTCATTCATGCACCATTAGCAATACAAAATGTACTATTTCAGCTTTAAGGCATCAATCATAATATCTCATTGAAGAGAATAGACTGTCTCAGTCCTCATAAAAAAGGTTGTATTTGATCCATGAAAAAAGTCTAATTGGCTTACTGCAGACATTATGTCTGTTAATTATATCAATTATTTTATTTGCAAAGTGCTGAATGTTCTAGTAGTTATTGAGAAGTACATATGTGCTTTCAATTAAGTATTATCCAATGTTCTGAATGACAGGGCGAGAAGAGAGTGTGTTTGAGTCAGGCCCCTTCTGGACTTTTTAACATATACAGTTGCAAAGTGTAGTTCTGCTGCCTGAGCGCAGCTAATAGATGAATGTGCCATGCTGTCATGCCTATGGATAGAATGTCAGACGGAAAGCTTTGTCACTGAAGTCCATACATAAAATAAATGTCATTGTGCTCACATAACAGCTCACATAACAGCTTATTTTTGCCACAGTAACACCTATACAATGTGCTATTTACACTGCAAATGTGTATTTTAAACTACTGCAAATAATAAAATATACATCAAGTACAAGTATTCTTATCAAATAAATTATCCATTTTCCAGTCAAAACATTTCTGAGAACATGTAATGAAATACTAATGGGGTAATTGCTCCATTGCCAGAAGAAAATTAGTATGCAGACATCATTATTACAGTCATGACTACTTGGACCACAACTGATTTGAGCAACATATGAACTTGCAGTTACCCATTCTGGAAGCCATTTCAGTCATATATGCCACATTAGCATAACAGGCAAGAGAAACCATAGTAATCATCTGTGTCCTTATTACCATTTGAGTGTAAAATCAACAACATGCACTAGAAGGAGAGTTTATTACTATCACATAAAGCACTTTTAATTCCTGTGTTTCAGTAGCTCAGTATGTTATGTGTGTGTGTGTGTGAGAGAGAGAGAGAGAGAGAGAGAGAGAGAGAGGTGAGAAGTTTCAGGGCGAGCATTGTGTAAAGGGGAGGTATGCCAGGGGGAGGAGGAAGAAAGATGGGTGGGGGAATCTCATTATCTGCATTTTTATTCGGTTCATACTGCCATATTGAATTTTCTCAAAATGGTGTCTTTTATTGTCCTCTTCATCCTCTGGACAGATTGGTTTTTCCAAGGGGCTGCTGATTTCATGTAATGATAGCGCAACAACACTTTTGTCATAACCTATATTTCAAAAGGAGTCTGTAGAGAGGATGTACAGTTGGCTTTGTTAGGAGAATGAGGTTAGGGGGCAAAAAGTGGAAGGAGGAGACAGATGTGGGAGGCTCTAGTGGCGACGCCATGGTAAAAAGGCAGTTGTATGGCTTTGTATGTGTTGTTCTGCCCTTGATCCTTTACAGATCTAGGTAAAGTAAAGAGTGTTTCTTCCTCCACCTCTTGCCCTGTTGTCTTTCTGTAGCTGATCCTCAATTTATCAGGGACTGATTAAGCAGTTCTTCAAATGGTGGATGACAGTGGAAACAGCC
>NC_060165.1:18037363-18039121 GCF_021292245.1 Micropterus dolomieu | reverse complement strand
ATTTACACTGCAAATGTGTATTTTAAACTACTGCAAATAATAAAATATACATCAAGTACAAGTATTCTTATCAAATAAATTATCCATTTTCCAGTCAATACATTTCTGAGAACATGTAATGAAATACTAATGGGGTAATTGCTCCATTGCCAGAAGAAAATTAGTATGCAGACATCATTATTACAGTCATGACTACTTGGACCACAACTGATTTGAGCAACATATGAACTTGCAGTTACCCATTCTGGAAGCCATTTCAGTCATATATGCCACATTAGCATAACAGGCAAGAGAAACCATAGTAATCATCTGTGTCCTTATTACCATTTGAGTGTAAAATCAACAACATGCACTAGAAGGAGAGTTTATTACTATCACATAAAGCACTTTTAATTCCTGTGTTTCAGTAGCTCAGTATGTTATGTCTGTGTGTGTGTGAGAGAGAGAGAGAGAGAGAGAGAGAGAGAGAGAGAGAGAGAGAGAGAGAGAGAGAGGGGAGAAGTTTCAGGGGGAGCATTGTGTAAAGGGGAGGTATGCCAGGGGGAGGAGGAAGAAAGATGGGTGGGGGAATCTCATTATCTGCATTTTTATTCGGTTCATACTGCCATATTGAATTTTCTCAAAATGGTGTCTTTTATTGTCCTCTTCATCCTCTGGACAGATTGGTTTTTCCAAGGGGCTGCTGATTTCATGTAATGATAGCGCAACAACACTTTTGTCATAACCTATATTTCAAAAGGAGTCTGTAGAGAGGATGTACAGTTGGCTTTGTTAGGAGAATGAGGTTAGGGGGCAAAAAGTGGAAGGAGGAGACAGATGTGGGAGGCTCTAGTGGCGACGCCATGGTAAAAAGGCAGTTGTATGGCTTTGTATGTGTTGTTCTGCCCTTGATCCTTTACAGATCTAGGTAAAGTAAAGAGTGTTTCTTCCTCCACCTCTTGCCCTGTTGTCTTTCTGTAGCTGATCCTCAATTTATCAGGGACTGATTAAGCAGTTCTTCAAATGGTGGATGACAGTGGAAACAGCCCTGAAAGTGCAGACTGCTTCTGACAGATGCTGCAGAGATCGCCAATGAATAGATACTTTGGATCCCCAAGTGCCCTGAAAGGACTAGCCGCGTTCAGTTAAAACATCAGTCAGGAGGACCACTGGATCTTTGAGGACAGCCCCACTCTGCCATACATGCATTACAGTACATAGGTATTTCATTGATCTCTGCCAGGTCAGTGAGCAGGATCAGCTTCAGGAGCTGAAAACATTCAGTTTCTTGTTTGAGCAAGTTGCAGCAGGCTGACCTTTCACAGGAAATAAACCTTGGTCAACTGATAACAAGATCTGATCTTAGCCAACCTGCACCAGGGGTGTTGATGACGCAGTGAATAAGACCCATGTCCACTGTGACACATCCACAAATGTGTCCCTGAACTAGACACTTAACCCCTAGTTGCTCCTGAGATGTGCTACCTCTGACATATATCAATTGTAAGTCAGGTAAATACATGTACAGCAACCCCAGTGATGACATCATTACATGGACTTAACAATTTTCGGTTTATTTAGCATTCCATTAAATCCCAAAGTGACTGATGGATTTTTTATTTTATTTATGTATTTATATGTAGCCTATCCATAGGCTGTATTTTCTTCTAAATGATGAATTACTGGTTGTGCACAGGAGAACAGAACTGGAGGGCTGATGTGATAGGCTTTATTTTGCCATGACATACAAAAATGCGGTTACGGCCTACGGTCAAGAGC
>NC_060165.1:18032967-18037263 GCF_021292245.1 Micropterus dolomieu | reverse complement strand
GAGCATTGTGTAAAGGGGAGGTATGCCAGGGGGAGGAGGAAGAAAGATGGGTGGGGGAATCTCATTATCTGCATTTTTATTCGGTTCATACTGCCATATTGAATTTTCTCAAAATGGTGTCTTTTATTGTCCTCTTCATCCTCTGGACAGATTGGTTTTTCCAAGGGGCTGCTGATTTCATGTAATGATAGCGCAACAACACTTTTGTCATAACCTATATTTCAAAAGGAGTCTGTAGAGAGGATGTACAGTTGGCTTTGTTAGGAGAATGAGGTTAGGGGGCAAAAAGTGGAAGGAGGAGACAGATGTGGGAGGCTCTAGTGGCGACGCCATGGTAAAAAGGCAGTTGTATGGCTTTGTATGTGTTGTTCTGCCCTTGATCCTTTACAGATCTAGGTAAAGTAAAGAGTGTTTCTTCCTCCACCTCTTGCCCTGTTGTCTTTCTGTAGCTGATCCTCAATTTATCAGGGACTGATTAAGCAGTTCTTCAAATGGTGGATGACAGTGGAAACAGCCTCCTTTCACAGGAAATAAACCTTGGTCAACTGATAACAAGATCTGATCTTAGCCAACCTGCACCAGGGGTGTTGATGACGCAGTGAATAAGACCCATGTCCACTGTGACACATCCACAAATGTGTCCCTGAACTAGACACTTAACCCCTAGTTGCTCCTGAGATGTGCTACCTCTGACATATATCAATTGTAAGTCAGGTAAATACATGTACAGCAACCCCAGTGATGACATCATTACATGGACTTAACAATTTTCGGTTTATTTAGCATTCCATTAAATCCCAAAGTGACTGATGGATTTTTTATTTTATTTATGTATTTATATGTAGCCTATCCATAGGCTGTATTTTCTTCTAAATGATGAATTACTGGTTGTGCACAGGAGAACAGAACTGGAGGGCTGATGTGATAGGCTTTATTTTGCCATGACATACAAAAATGCGGTTACGGCCTACGGTCAAGAGCATTACAAGGGTAAGAATTTCCGCTTTTATACTTCTGTGGTTAAAAAAAAACAACTGAAGTTACAAGCAATAAGTCATCATTCATTAACTAATTAATTAAATTATTATCATTAAGTGTAGGCAATGAATACCTTAGACCGCGTGGCATGTGTTCTGTAATACAAGTGTGTGACTTATTCCTGTCAAAACGTTTCCACCTAAATGCAACATAAAGCTTTCCTCTTTAATGTTAACTTCCGGGTAACATCAGAAACACTTCTGGCTTGCAGAAAGGCGGATCCCTCTCTGCCTCTCAGAACTTCTTTTGAGCCTATTTTTACCTGCCATACATCGGCGGGTCCTAGTAACACGCCAGCTCAGACTAAAATTGTTGTCTTACGTATTATAACGACATTGCATTTCCTCGGTCGAGTTCTACGACCGACTCAGCGCGACGACAAGAATAGTTTTCCAGCTCTAGCTAGCTAACTTTTAACGCACTAGCATTTAACTTGACAACTGCCCTGCAGCATAACAGGGAAGGAGCAACACCGGAGCAAACACAGGAAGATGGAAGATAAAGAATTGATGTGGGCATTGAAAACCGGGGACCTGGATGAGGTCCAAGCCAAACTGGTAACGGTAAGACAACTGGGATGTTTTCAGTGGGCAACAATTTTCTCGCAAGTGATTGCTTAGCTAACGTTAAGTTAACGAACTCCAGTTGGTAGGATGGCTAACGTTAGCTAGCTAACGTTAACGGCTGGAGTTGGGTAATGTTAAGTTAGGTAATCTAACATTGGCAGGCTACCAGGTCTTGGGGGATTCGTAACGTTATTTGTAGTATGTTGAGCTTTAATCCAGCTTGAATCCGTTTCGAAACATTTCAAGGCTAGCGTAAAGTTAACACAATTTAGTGACTTCTGAACGACAAGTTACATTAGCATAGCTAGCGACACGCCGTGCTACTCTTACCTGGCAATGGGTCGGTAATTTGGTAATTTTAACTGTCTTTGCTCCAACCGTATAACGGTAATTAGTGATAGTTCTAAGTACTTTAAACGTGGTGGGCTTGGCTTTAAGTATGGTGTTCGTTTAGGTCGACTAGCAGAAGTTATATCGATGCCACTTCCCTCAGAAAGCAACCTGTTGTTAAGCTAACCAGCAACAGCATCAGCTGGTAACGTTCCACATTGTGGATAACGTTAGCCGGCTATCCGCTACCGTTATGTCCATTGTAACTTAAGATAATGTCAGCAGCAGCAGCGTCAATAGTTGATTAGAGCACATGCTGTTGGACAGTGTTTATGATTGTCGGCAGAATGGTTTTCCTTTGACAACCATAGAGCATAAACTGTATGCTCTGTGGATGTGAGATAGCTAATTACTAGCGAGCTAAACACCAAACGGGCCCGGGCTCCAGCAGAGCTAACGTTAGTGGGCGGGGGTCTCAGCTGTAGTCAAGGAGGAGATGGAGGCCCGGCTACAGTAATAAACCTGGCGGCACCCGGTCAGTCTTTTTGGAAGACTCTTTTCTTTTTAGAGAAGTATTTGCCTAAGCTAGTTAGTCCACACTTATTTCACTACAGAGCTTAAAGTGTCCCTTGGTCCTGTAGAAAAGGCTTGTGTTCTTGTCTCTGCTGGAGGAGGCCCTTTGTTGTACAAAGTATTAAATTCATTTATTGTAAACGCCAACTTGATATTGGCTTAGATAAGGTAAGGTATACTTTATACATATAGCGAAATTCCTTCTCTGCATTTAATCCACCCCTCAGCCTTATAGTTGAATGACAGCTGTATAGTTTATTATTGGATTCTTAATCAGTTGTGCTCCATAAATTACTACACTACAGTATACATATGTTGATGTTATTTCCTAAGGCAGCACATTATCTTTTTAAAATAAGCAAAATTACATTGTTTTTTGGGCCCATTTAATGTGTATGTTTCAGTTGAAGTTTAAAAATACTCCCAAGCAAAGACTGTGTGTTTAATCAGACTGTTCAATTACTAGCTTGTTTAATGCCTAAACTCTCTCTCTGGAATTTCAAACACTTCCCACTGTGGGCTTCAGTCTGGCTGAATTGATGTTTATTGTAGTATATTCTGATATTGACCAGCTTTCACAGATGGTATAACGCTTTAAGACTAGGCTACTCTTGAAGTATAATTAACTTCTCCGCTCTTCACATGCATGCTCAGTATGTTTCAACCACGCATACTTTCACCCTAGTAAAGTCAAAAATTGTGTTTTTATTTGTGGATTCTTGGATATCATCTAGTTGAAACTTTTCAGTGACATGAAAGCTAAATATTGTTGAGAGGATGAGAGACATAAATGTAGGTGAGAGCATACAACAGGACACAGTTGCATATTATACAGAGTTGATGCGTAGACCCCATGGTTTGAATATTATCTGGCTTACAAATCACCATACTAATAATGAATCTAAAGCTGATGATACATGGGGCAACTTTTTGAGCAATGTTACTGGGAAATCGTGCTGGGAGCAAGTCCGACTTATAGTGACGGCGAAGACGGATAGTGGTGGGGCGGGGCGAGTGGTGGGGGAAGGGGATTACGGTAGTAATCTTTACTCATTACCATTGACGGGAACATTGCCCAGCACCATTGCTCTAAAAGTTGCTCTGTGTATCATCAGCTTAAGCCCTGATAATAGTTGCTGAATTTGATATTAGTTTACTTTCAGACGCTTCCATTAACTTGGATTGTTTTCTCATTTCTGACGGTCCTAGTGTATGTCATAGGCTGTTTGGGTATGAACAACTGCAGTGCTTTGTCCATTTCTATAGTGTGGTGACATTTAAACACTATCACAAGAGGTCGAGGTTAGATATCCATCATTGCTAATAGATTCAGTGGGATTGGGTGTAAAATGAAGAATTGTCTTCAGTGTGGTGTACTTGACCTTCAGTGGAGTAGGGCTGCACAATTAATCTAATCACAATGGCAATCGTCATGTGCGATTACATAACTGCAGAAAGTGTGCAATTTGATAAAACAGTGAAAGTGTGTGAGACACTCTTCTGTGTGTGCGCTGCTGTCTGCTCATTATTTCCGACCACACCGGGCATGTGCCCCTAAAAACAGATCAGCCTACGTGCAATGAGAAAAATGTTTTATGAGCAGTGTACACGTTTTAAGACACAACCTACCATAACCCCCCTCCCCGCCCCACCACTAATCTTTCAAAACGTTGTCGGACTTGCCACCGCAACACCGGGAGAAATGGCGGCGCTCCGGTTGTTCTTGTGTGCTACAGCGCTACTCAAGCAGCAGCTTTAGCCTAGCCTTTCAGTAACTAGTGACTTATGC
>NC_060165.1:18026003-18032867 GCF_021292245.1 Micropterus dolomieu | reverse complement strand
TTACTCATTACCATTGACGGGAACATTGCCCAGCACCATTGCTCTAAAAGTTGCTCTGTGTATCATCAGCTTAAGCCCTGATAATAGTTGCTGAATTTTGAGCAGAATTTGATATTAGTTTACTTTCAGACGCTTCCATTAACTTGGATTGTTTTCTCATTTCTGACGGTCCTAGTGTATGTCATAGGCTGTCTGGGTATGAACAACTGCAGTGCTTTGTCCATTTCTATAGTGTGGTGACATTTAAACACTATCACAAGAGGTCGAGGTTAGATATCCATCATTGCTAATAGATTCAGTGGGATTGGGTGTAAAATGAAGAATTGTCTTCAGTGTGGTGTACTTGACCTTCAGTGGAGTAGGGCTGCACAATTAATCTAATCACAATGGCAATCGTCATGTGCGATTACATAACTGCAGAAAGTGTGCAATTTGATAAAACAGTGAAAGTGTGTGAGACACTCTTCTGTGTGTGCGCTGCTGTCTGCTCATTATTTCCGACCACACCGGGCATGTGCCCCTAAAAACAGATCAGCCTACGTGCAATGAGAAAAATGTTTTATGAGCAGTGTACACGTTTTAAGACACAACCTACCATAACCCCCCTCCCCGCCCCACCACTAATCATTCAAAACGTTGTCGGACTTGCCACCGGGAGAAATGGCGGCGCTCCGGTTGTTCTTGTGTGCTACAGCGCTACTCAAGCAGCAGCTTTAGCCTAGCCTTTCAGTAACTAGTGACTTATGCGGCATTCAGATCAAACGAGAATTTAATCCACGCAACGCTCTCCTCACGGGGGTTTTATCGCTGGACAACTACTGAGTGTTCACACACAACGCGAATAAACCCGGAATAAACACAACTCACCGTTACTACAGCTGTATCAACCCAAAGTAAACAATTTGCTGTGATTAAATGGCTCAAACTGATGCCAAATTAACTACAATATGATGCAGATTTGTTAAACGTATGAATTCAGGTCTGTCAGCAAGACAGCAGGACAACAACTTCTAAAATGTTTGTTTTCTGAATGGAGTTCGGATCGATCAGGGCTATGCTATCTTTTTTCACAGTAAAGTGCAACTATAAAGTTACATACGCTGGAATAAAGTTACATATTTTCTGAACTCACCAGGTATTTCAACCTCCTCACTTTATTTTCTCCCAGCGATGTCCAGTTTTGTCCGGTTTTTATATAAATATGAAGTAGTACCAAACGGCACTAACAACACTGTAACCGGATGTGCACAGATGTGCTGCTGAGAAGCTCGAGTGAAGATAAATCAACGTTGTAATCCCAAAAACTAAAGTAAAAAGCTAATTTAATAAAAGCAGTTTACTCCAAGCTCCTCCCGCGAGCAAACAACGTAGTTGTCAGAGCATAATCCAGTCCAACTACAGGTGTTTATTTCCAAAAGCTGGAGCGCTGCTCCCTGCTCCTCTCTCCCAAGTTTAGCAGCTCTTCGTCGGCCAGCAGATTTTCAGTCACCCGCTCTGCCTGGCCTTCTCCACACAACGCTCTGAAGCTGTCGGGGACGTACAGACAATCTCAATGTTGATAGGCTATCGCGATTCAGCGCCATGCGAATCCTTCGCGTTGCCTTCGCTTCGCGTCACTGGCACCGCCCCCCTTCGCGTCGCTTCGCGCCACCCGAAAGGAAATCGCGGCTCTACGCATCTTTGCATTGACTTTGTATGTAAACTCACCACCCCGAACGCTCGCTTTGCTTTTGGTCTGAAAGCACCATTAAGCATCACGGCCAGTGCAGAGAAGCCAGAGCTTGAAAACCTTCCCTTATTGTCAAGGTCTTCTGTTTGGGAACACTTCCGTTTGCAGTGAAACATAACAACTGACAAGTCGATAAGACGAAAGCAGTCGGCCGCCATTTCGCAGTAGTGATCGCGTATGTTTCTAGCAACACGTCAAAATTGCTAACTCATTAATGGTATCACACGAAGGAGAACGTCACTGCAACAAGGAGGGAAAACAAAAACGAACACAGTGCAAACGCCTTTCGGCATTTAAACAGACTTTAGACTTCAAAAAAGTTTTTTGTGTTTTTTTTCTTCAAGCTGGGATTGATAATGCTCATTGATGGAATAAAGGAATAAGAAGAATGCTGCACTGTAATCCATATTATATATTTTTTATTATATTTTGTTAGCTATATGTGGTATTGTTTTGAGAATATTTTATTTAGTGTAGAACTTGTTACTTTGCAGCAGTTTATTATTTCTTATTTTTTATTTGATGTAATTTACTTATGTGTAATTAGGAAGTTTGTTTAAAAAATTGTTAACTAATTTGGATGTTTACAAAAGTTCATAATAAACCAGCAGCAATTTAATGTTTGGATTTGTTTCCCTTACTGTACCGAAAATAAACTGAACCGTGACTTCAAAACCGAGGTACATAACGAAACCAAGATTTTTGTGTACAATTACACTCCTATAATAAACTCATGTACAGTTCCTCCTCCAGGTTATGGATGGAGACTCTGCATTAGACAGATGTACATTGAGCCGGTGCCAGTGTGCCAATATTTGCTGCTTCTAGCCACCTCCTCCGTAAAGCTATTTGCTCCCCTTGTTCTGTTTTTAAATCTGTTTTACTTGAACAATAAACAATATTTACAACAACAACTTTGTTCAAGTTGAGAAATACACATTTCAAAATGTCAGTATTTTGTGCATCCCTTGATAATTAAGCAAGTAGACTCACAGTACCATTTCTTCCATTATAATCGAATCGCAATATGACTTATTCTCCAAATCAGGCAGCCCTACCTCCTGCTTTCCATAGCCTTAGAAAATTCTACTCCTATAATTTCTTATGGAGGCACATTTTCTCAGCTAATGAATTAATGAAAATTGCCCCACTTGCCTCTATCTTTTAGCCAGACAAATAGTTAATCATGTACAGTTTTGAGAAAACTAGAACTGACAGCCACATTTGTGACTGATATGTCTTCCATTAGGTATTATTACTGGAGAGCCACCTGGCACGCACTGTGGTGTGCGTGCGTGTGTGGTTAGTGTGGTACGGGAACGAGAAAGGGTGATGGGTGTGTATGTCTTTTATCTTGGCTGACAGTCTGAGGTCTAAAAGTACCACAGCAGGAAAGTGAAGGGGAGAGGATAGTGCATGCACTTGTTTGTCACTGAATTTCAGTATGTTTGTATCAACAGTGAGGGTTTCCGTTTTCAAGTTAAAGATCCGCCCAGATCTCTTTTTGAATGCATATTGTTGGCTTGTCACAACACTGAGTTTATTGATTTCAGTTGTCTTCCTCTCTTTCAGGCTGAAGATGTAAACCGGACCCTGGAAGGTGGGAGGAAGCCCCTGCATTACGCTGCAGACTTTGGTCAGACAGATGTGGTGGTGTTCCTCATCTCTAAGGGAGCAGATGTCAATGTAAGACTACAGCTACAAGCTACCCTCACATTCTTTTTGCATTAATTTGCCGGCTATCCAAGGTTGCAGTGACCACAAAAATAACAGTACCTTTCATCGTCTAAGCCTATTTTTTAACTGCTTGATTTGGCATGAGCATTATCAGTTTGTTTGAACTAAAGTAGTCCAGCAGTTAAAACCAATTCATCGTATGCTGTTTCAGCCATTGTCCATTCTCTCATTCAAAAACTGTCTAGGCTTACCAGGCCTCACATTTACCCTGATTGGCCCCCTGAGCCTCAACAGTCTCTTCTAGTGGTGTTGCAGTAGTTTGATCTATATCCACTAAAAGGGCACTTAACTATCCAACAGTATTGACATCTGTAATTTGGAAGGAGCTCTTTCATAATTTGCAGGTTTTTCTAAAGGTCTCATATTCGTGTTCAGTAACCAGCAGAATTGTATGTGCAAAGCAGCTGCATGAACCTGTGAACTCCTGTACACATCTAGCCATGGCAGGAAGCAGAGCTTTGTGATAAATGTGAGTCCAACATTGGATAAACAATTTGCACTACAATTTACAAGGCCTAGATGATTGTCTGTTATTTGTAGATCAATTGTGTTCTATAGAGTTTCTAGGGTGCTTGCTGATGCTCAAGGATGCTGGACACAGCAGCTCAACAGCAAAGGGTCCGCTGGTTCAGTCTTTACAGACACAAGGATCTAAAGGTGTACCAAAAGTCAGTCTTGCCTTGCCTTTCTATTGGAAACCAGCTCAGCAACTGAAATATGAGATTAAAAATAAGGAGATAAATATAGATTTGCAGCACAGTAAGCTTTCTTCATGGTGTCCGCAAGGTCTTAAAAAGTCTTAAAGGGTAATAAATCGGTTTTGCAAAAATTAAGGCCAATAAAAAGTATTAAAGTCTTACTCACCATTTAACAAGGTATTAAATTTTCTAGATATTTTGCCTAAAGGGTTTGTATGGTAAAAGAGTGGGTGAACTTATTTATGTCACATAGCCTGCTCCATTCAGCCACAGCCTGAATAGAGCAGGATATAAAAAAAAAAGTTTGATGTGCCACAGCTTTCCAAATGAACTCATCATTCTGCATGAATAGTTACGATTATTGATGAGTTAGTAGCCTACTTAAAATTAAATAGACTAACATTACCATGTAGAACATTTTAATGAATAAAAAAAACCCAAAATGAAACTGCTGTAACTAGAATTAATGTAACAGTGGTAAACTATATACTATTATATAAAATTATAATAGATATAATAATTGTATGATGTTAATATATCAATCAATATTAACAATAAACATTATATTAAATGTTATACTTATACACTCATTTATACTAGTTCCTTCTCCAGGTTGTGGATAAAGCCCCTGTAGATTTAGCCAGAGCAAAACTTTTAGCCTCCTCCTCCTGAGACCAACATGTTCTCCTTGTTCTATTTTACATCTGTTTAACTGAAGTCATTGTACTAAAACATTTACACAAATCAGCTATAGGATGCAGACAGCAGCTGTTGATCGCGAATGTCTGTGCTACACTGCCTTACACTACTAACATTATCCATTTCTCTATTTATTCTCAAACTTTGTTCCCTTCTGGCGTATTTGAATTTTGTTGTATTTATACAGTGGTCGATGAAAGTTATCACAAAAAAAAGTAAATGTAAGTTAAAGGTGCGTTGTGTAGTTTTAGTGGCTTCTAGCATTAAGGTTTCAGATTGCAACCAACAGCATACACTTTACATATTTATGCCTGAAAATAAATTTTTAAAAACTGTCAGGTGGTTATCAACTGGTCGGCGTTTGCAGGAGAGCTAACATTATCTAGTTTGAACCAACTTAAATTCCTTTTTAAAACTCCCCAATGTCCCTTTTAAAGGTGTGTTGCTGACTGAACTGGTTATAGCTCAAAGTGGCGCAGCAGTCTTAAAATATGTTGAAAAGGTCTTAAAAGGTATTGAGTTTTACTTGAGGATTCCTGTGTGTGTGTGTGTGTCTGTGTATACCCTGTTCTTATAATTTCTGAACATGATAAGTTTTACAGGGGACTAAAACTTTGCTTTGAGGATTTATTTTTCTTATTTAGTCTTGATAAAAGAGGAATGTAGCACTGAGTAGGAATGCAGATGTTCCTATGATCTGCTGATATATGAAGCTTTTCTCCAAAAAATTCTGTGAGGTTCTCCTTTGTTATTTTTTCTCCCACTGACGACTTTCCCACCCGCTCCCCATACAGGCTCCAGACAAACACGGGCTCACTCCACTGATCTCTGCCTGTTTCGAGGGTCACCTCTCCTGCGTCAAGGTCCTGCTAGAAAAGGTTGGTACTTTTTTTGAGCATGCTCAAATCATACATCTGAATCTCCGCACAGAAGTGCTTGGTGTCCTTCACCACTCAGTGCCTGTTGATTTGTCAGTGGCTCTATGTGAGCCGTGAGTGCTGATGAGGTAACTCATTGGACAAAAGGCCCTTTAACTCAGTCCTGTGGAGGCTGTGCTGGAATGTTCATTGTACATTGCACAGTATTACTGCTGTTCACTTGTTTTGTGTCTGTTTTTAAGCAGTTTCAGTTTCAGAGGTGCTCAGGCCTTTGCTCCATCTAAATGTCTTCCTCATTCATCCACCCCAGCCTCCCTCAGTTCTTTAGCTCTGGAACTATCTTAAATTTCACCTCAGTCAAAAAGATGCATGTGGGAATGTGCGCACACAGTCACAGCTGTGAGGAGAGAGACAATACTGAGTCAGGCACAGCTGGCATAGGATGTAGAAATGCAGCTGAATAATGAGCATACCATAATGAATGTCCAATCCAACAAACGTCATCCAGCAGAAGAAAACAAGATTTGTGCATCTCCATCACAGTCAAATAGAACGCCTCATTTGTAGGTGGAGGTAGAATGTCAGTGCCTCTTCTTGCATGTCTTACCTGAATGTTTGCACACCAGTCATATACATATAAATGACATATCTTCTGCTCATCTAGGCTGGTGGAGTTCTTTCACCACTGCCCAAATGAGCCAGACTACAGTGGAATTGTGACAACGAATGTCACAGAAATGGGGTCCACAACAGCTACTTTATTATGAAATCCATCCTAATTTTTCCATGTTTTCTGTTTAAATTTTTCAGAATTCTGTGTTTTACATTTGAAGCATTTAAGTTTACTCAGTGTCACTGAATTTGATTTATCATGCAGAGATCCATGTAGAAATATTTAAATGCATGTACAGTTATTTATGGGACATATATGACAAATCACAAATGTATTGCAACAGCAGGGTATTAAAATACTATAATATACTAACAGTACTGTTGCAATACATGTATTGTGAATTGTCCCCTGGTAAATCAGTTGTTGACTATTAACAGTTCTTCCCACGGCTCTTCTATAGGCAAGGTAAGTTTATTTGTATAGCACATTTCAACAACAAGGCAATTCAAA
>NC_060165.1:18020347-18025903 GCF_021292245.1 Micropterus dolomieu | reverse complement strand
TGTGTGTGTGTGTGTGTCTGTGTATACCCTGTTCTTATAATTTCTGAACATGATAAGTTTTACAGGGGACTAAAACTTTGCTTTGAGGATTTATTTTTCTTATTTAGTCTTGATAAAAGAGGAATGTAGCACTGAGTAGGAATGCAGATGTTCCTATGATCTGCTGATATATGAAGCTTTTCTCCAAAAAATTCTGTGAGGTTCTCCTTTGTTATTTTTTCTCCCACTGACGACTTTCCCACCCGCTCCCCATACAGGCTCCAGACAAACACGGGCTCACTCCACTGATCTCTGCCTGTTTCGAGGGTCACCTCTCCTGCGTCAAGGTCCTGCTAGAAAAGGTTGGTACTTTTTTTGAGCATGCTCAAATCATACATCTGAATCTCCGCACAGAAGTGCTTGGTGTCCTTCACCACTCAGTGCCTGTTGATTTGTCAGTGGCTCTATGTGAGCCGTGAGTGCTGATGAGGTAACTCATTGGACAAAAGGCCCTTTAACTCAGTCCTGTGGAGGCTGTGCTGGAATGTTCATTGTACATTGCACAGTATTACTGCTGTTCACTTGTTTTGTGTCTGTTTTTAAGCAGTTTCAGTTTCAGAGGTGCTCAGGCCTTTGCTCCATCTAAATGTCTTCCTCATTCATCCACCCCAGCCTCCCTCAGTTCTTTAGCTCTGGAACTATCTTAAATTTCACCTCAGTCAAAAAGATGCATGTGGGAATGTGCGCACACAGTCACAGCTGTGAGGAGAGAGACAATACTGAGTCAGGCACAGCTGGCATAGGATGTAGAAATGCAGCTGAATAATGAGCATACCATAATGAATGTCCAATCCAACAAACGTCATCCAGCAGAAGAAAACAAGATTTGTGCATCTCCATCACAGTCAAATAGAACGCCTCATTTGTAGGTGGAGGTAGAATGTCAGTGCCTCTTCTTGCATGTCTTACCTGAATGTTTGCACACCAGTCATATACATATAAATGACATATCTTCTGCTCATCTAGGCTGGTGGAGTTCTTTCACCACTGCCCAAATGAGCCAGACTACAGTGGAATTGTGACAACGAATGTCACAGAAATGGGGTCCACAACAGCTACTTTATTATGAAATCCATCCTAATTTTTCCATGTTTTCTGTTTAAATTTTTCAGAATTCTGTGTTTTACATTTGAAGCATTTAAGTTTACTCAGTGTCACTGAATTTGATTTATCATGCAGAGATCCATGTAGAAATATTTAAATGCATGTACAGTTATTTATGGGACATATATGACAAATCACAAATGTATTGCAACAGCAGGGTATTAAAATACTATAATATACTAACAGTACTGTTGCAATACATGTATTGTGAATTGTCCCCTGGTAAATCAGTTGTTGACTATTAACAGTTCTTCCCACGGCTCTTCTATAGGCAAGGTAAGTTTATTTGTATAGCACATTTCAACAACAAGGCAATTCAAAGTGCTTTACATACAATAAAAAAGCAACATAGGGAAATACATTTAAATATAATTAAATAAAATGTGTTAAATAGAAAATAAAAACAAGATAAAACAGGACAATGAAAGTTAGACTGCAATGTAAGATATAAATCTTCTGAATATAATAAAAGGCGGCAGCAGCAAAAAGAAATGTCTTTAGCCTTAATTGTTAAGAACTGACAGTTGCAGCAGTTTCGGGAAGTTTGTTGTAGATATATGGTGCACAAATGAATGCTGCTTCTCCATGTTTAATTTTGACACTGGGGACAGAAAGCAGACCTGTCCCAGACAACCTAAGAGGTCTGAATGGTTCATAACGTAAGAGATCATCAGAAATGTAACTTTAACCCTAAACCATTCAGTTCTTTATAAAAAAACAGTTGCATTTTAAAATCAGTTCTTTTGACAGACAGGAAGCAAGTGTAAAGGACAGCCTTCATATGCTGTTCGAACACACCGCAGCAATAAGGGGGTCTGACGGGGGCTACTCTCACGTGCAGCGTGCCCCTAAATGACACCAAAACATAGCATAGTTTCATTTGGCTTAAGTGCTGTGGAATTTTTTTATAATGCTAACGAAAACCCCATTTTTTGTTGGGTTTTTTTCTTCAAATATATATAAACTGCATCCACATTTTGGCAAATTCCATTATATTCTGCGTTTTACAGTTGATGCCGTTTTTATTATCCAGTTCCATGATTCCATCTGTCTATTCCGCACTGCAGAAAGCATAGGGCATTACGACTTGTCTTTCAGTACCCCGCTTCGGTTTTTTGTCTCTGGTACTCCTCTGTCATTTAACACTTGTATATATGTTTCATTAGCTGACAACTTCCTGATTTAATATTCTTTTTATATCTGTAGCTCATGCTTAAAGGAAGACACGCCTTTTGGTTAAATCTAGTAGCTGCGTGCCATTCCTGCAAGAGAGCGTTAGTTTAGCAATAGGCACGGTCACATAGATGGCTCAAATGCTTTACACTCGAAGTGTGCTGCAAGCCGATGTGTGTATACGAGATGGAGAGATGGGAGGCTGAGGGTAAGTGAGCAGCTGCCTGTTTCCAGCCAGGCTAAATGAGGCAGGGTAAATGAAAGCTCCTCTACAGAGTTGTTTCACGGTGGCATCATCTTGGCTCAACTAAAGTAATGGGAAGAGGGGAGGGGGCATTCACAAGTCACACTACCCATTAGGGAAGTCATTTTTTACACTCTATACAATCACATATGCACCATTCAGGCCGACTTTTCATTCAGTTCAGTTTAAACTGCGCTTTGAAGCAGACGTTTGAAAAGAGGAAATAGTAATGTGTACCATGTATGAAAAACACTAGTGTTTGGTTAAAGAGACACTTACGTGGTACTCCACTGCTTACTTATTCCTGTTGGCATCGGCTGTACTAATCCCCCATTTTCATCAACACAGCCGCACACCCCGGCCCTCGCATCAACAAGCCAGCAGTGTCTTGCAACCATTCGGCCAGCAGCTGGCCAGCAGCTGGCGTCATTGCTGTTGGCTCACAGATAAACCGAAAGAAGCGGCCAAGGCCAACAGGAAGAAAATAGCAGTTTACTACTCAGTAAGTTCTTTCCCATAAAAGTTGCTAACGTAACATTGGGCATGCATGGGCAGGTACATCATTCTGCTTCAACGTCTATTCGACACAAAGCTATTGTTTGGTTTGCAGTAGTTTATTCTGTCATAAGCCTGTATTAACTTGCATTATTATTATGATAAGATGGTTGAATAATTTCTTGGTTGGTACGAATTTTTAGTCACATGCCACCTATGGTACATAACAATGATAGGGTTTAGGTTTAAAATCAACATACTGTCTTTATTGTTGAGTGCAGTCATTTTCCTTTATTTCCCCTGGTACCAGTCACGTAGCCACAACCTCAGTACATCCCCCTGGAAGCCAGAAGCTCTTATTGACCAGAAGACATCTGAAATAGTCCGCTATGCAAGTACCACTACTACATTAGAAGTGAAAGGCCCTTGGGTGGACATTTTTATTTTGCTTTTAAAAGCCATTGTCTAGTATCATGAGACAAAACAGGCAGCATATAGCTCATCTGAACAGGGATTATGGTGCAAAGCGAAGATATGAGCGAACCCACGGGTTTGCTCCTCTCATGGCTCTGTACTCATCTCCACTAAGCACCAACGAGGATTAACACCCAGACGCAGCCAAAAGGTCATCAGTCACAACAGAGACTAGATCTCAATACATCTACCCCTGGCAGCTCTGAAAACTCAGCATGTGTCTTAACATGAGATTAATACGTTGTCCCACAGCCACACCATTGACTGTGCTGCTGCATATCCACTCTGTCTGACAGCACCTGCTGCACCACAGCCACTAACATTGCAGTAGAAAAAGAAGCCCACTGAGAATACTGAATAGTGACTATTAGACTGTCAGACATTCTTGTGTTATCACACAGAATGGCTTGCTTCCCTAGTGCATCATGGGAGCTGACCCCTGACTGAGTGCTGTGTTGTTGTTGGCAATGAATTATAAAAGGCCATTTTAACCCCAATAGGTGACCAAGCCCTGAAGAACGTGGCCGAGAGTGCTGACTATAGCCTGGCAAGTTAATTTTAAGTCAACAATGAAAGGGCACGCACAGGCATACGCACACGAATACTCACGGATCCTTTTCTTCTATGAGGAACTGCGTACATGACCACTGGCTAGGAAGAAGTGTTACAATATTATTTTGTCATGTCATTTCCTGCTGGTTTCCGAATTTTTTTCAGTGATTAATAATTGCGCAGACACAAAAGAAAAGGTGGACATTTCTGACAGTTCAGCAGATGTGGAAGAGTACAACAAAGCCACTTGAAAGCACGTATCACATTTTACTATCGTGAATGTCTGCATTTCTTACCCAATTGTTTTTATGCTTTTGGGCTTTTGAACAGAAGTAAATATCTCTCAATACTGATTGGTGACAGTAGTTTAGATCCTATGTTATTAACATCTGCATAACATGCTTTTAATACAGAGTACAGAGTCTTTAATAACACAATCACATCTGAAAATATTTTCGGCAAATTTATGACTTTATAATCCTAGAATATTCAAGTTTTTCACATATTGATAAATTTACGACATTAATCTCAGTCTGTTTTTTTTTTCTCTGTATATTACCCCCTCCCCCAGCCCCGTAAATCATTTAACCTACATGATACTCCTCATATGCTGTCATAGATACACACTGGTAAACACAAAAACTAGTGGGATAAAAAATTAAATAAATGTTGTTTTTTTTGCCTAGGTCTCTTCCGTACAGTGTCTATTCAGGATATTCTACCCTACCTGGAAAAGGGTTACTAATGATGAGTTAAATAAGATTTCAGACCTAGACAGTATAAAAGACATTTTGTGCTCCTTTTCACACAAAAGCCATATCCACATTTTATTTCGTTTGCACAGGGATTAAAAAAACCTACTTTTATGAATTGAATACTGTAATTGTTCCACCTCCAAATATGGTGGTATACACAAGGCATATAATTGTGTTTGACAGATAAGATACCTGGTTTGGTTCCCAGCATTGTTGGTGAAAGGGCTAGGGTCAAGGTGTAATGTTGTTTCTTGCCATCTAAATTAGACCTGTAGAGTCAGTTACTAGGTATGGTCTTGAACCAGCTGATAATGACTTCCCCAGAGCTGGAGAAGCAAGCAAGTGAGGGGGGGGGGCTTCTTCCTATCCTCCCCTTCAAACCCTGAACTCACTAGAGTGGAAAGTAGTAAGTATGGTTGGTAACCGGGTACCTGATATGAATAACACAGCCGCTATTGGAAAAGTTAAGTGGAACTACAAATACTTTACATGAGAGTGGTATCGTGTAACTCTTGTCAAGAAAGCTAATAAACCGATTTCTCACAATGTTAGACATTTCATTTTAAAGTAAGTACACACTGGTAAACACAAAAACTAGTGGAATAAAAAATTAAATAAATGTTGTTGTTTTTTTTGCCTAGGTCTCTTCCGTACAGTGTCTATTCAGGATATTCTACCCTACCTGGAAAAGGGTTACTAATGATGAGTTAAATAAGATTT
>NC_060165.1:18014068-18020247 GCF_021292245.1 Micropterus dolomieu | reverse complement strand
CTGCTCAGGTGTTATGAGAGCCCAGGTTACTCTGATAGTGGCCTTCAGCTCTTCTGCATTGTTGGGTCTGGCGTATCGCATCTTCCTCTTCACAATACCCCATAGATTTTCTATAGGGTTACGGTCAGGCGAGTTTGCTGGCCAATTAAGAACAGGGATACCATGGTCCTTAAACCAGGTACTGGTAGCTTTGGCACTGTGTGCAGGTGCCAAGTCCTGTTGGAAAATGAAATCTGCATCTCCATAAAGTTGGTCAGCAGCAGGAAGCATGAAGTGCTCTAAAACTTCCTGGTAGACGGCTGCGTTGACCTTGGACCTCAGAAAACACAGTGGACCAACACCAGCAGATTACATGGCATCCCAAACCATCACTGACTGTGGAAACTTTACACTGGACTTCAAGCAACATGGATTCTGTGCCTCTCCTCTCTTCCTCCAGACTCTGGGACCTTGATTTCCAAAGGAAATGCAAAATTTACTTTCATCAGAGAACACAACTTTGGACCACTCAGCAGCAGTCCAGTCCTTTTTGTCTTTAGCCCAGGCGAGACGCTTCTGACGCTGTGTCTTGTTCAAAAGTGGCTTGACACAAGGAATGCGCAGCTGAAACCCATGACTTGCATACGTTTGTTCGTGGTGGTTCTTGAAGCACTGACTCCAGCTGCAATCCACTCTTTGTGAATCTCCCCCATATTTTTTAATGGGTTTTGTTTCACAATCCTCTCCAGGGTGCGGTTATCCCTATTGCTTGTACACTTTTTTCTACCACATCTTTTCCTTCCCTTCACCTCTCTATTAATGTGCTTGGACACAGAGCTCTGTGAACAGCCAGACTCTTTAGCAATGACCTTTTGTGTCTTGCCCTCCTTGTGCAAGGTGTCAATGGTCGTCTTTTGGACAGCTGTCAAGTCAGCACTTTTCCCCATGATTGTGTAGCCTACAGAACTAGACTGAGAGACCATTTAAAGGTCTTTGCAGGTGTTTTGAGTTAATTAGCTGATAAGAGTGTGGCACCAGGTGTCTTCAATATTGAACTTTTTCACAATATTCTAATTTTCTGAGATCCTGATTTTGGGGTTTTCATTAGTTGTCAGTTATAATCATCAAAATTAAAAGGAATGAACACTTGAAATATATCATTTCTGTATGGAATGAATGTATACATTATACAGGTTTCACTTTTTGAATGGAATTACTGAAATAAATCAACTTTTTGATGATATTCTAATTATATGACCAGCACCTGTATTAGGCCTAATTGAGATGTCCCATACGTGACCTCTCTTGTCTCGTTTTTGACTACTACACTCAGGGTGCAAACTACGGGGGAGCCAGGGGGAGCTCCTCTTATTAAGACATCAGCTCCCTTAAAAGCATGATTTGGGATATTTTGGGGGTCTCTAAAATATTGCTTTATTGACAGATCTCTATATTTATCTATCATCAGAAGGTACTGTGTTCTAGACTAGTGTATTTTTCTGTGGAGCAACGGCACAGTTGGCCGTCAACATATTAAACCAAAGACTTGTTCAGTAAGCGTGATATGTTAATGGTAGATTATGGTATTTGATTCACAAATGAACCGCTCCAGAGTTTGTTTGGGACCAAACCAAGACCACCTCCTCTCATGGGTCTTGGTGCTATTGTTTGGTCCATACCAGAGTTTGATTGACAGTTTTCACACCAGCCCAAATGAATCATACTAACCTGGCTAAAGCACCAGGGTTCGTTTAAACCGAAGTAGCTTCCAGGTGTGAATGTGTAACTGTAGGAGTGTGATCAGGCCGTTCCTGCAGCAAAACTTCCCTGCATAAACAAAGGTTAAAACAAAGGACAGGTTTATGAGTTTGACAGTTACAGTACAGCATTAACAGCTGTGAACTGAGATGGAGGTAATTGAGTGTAGGCCATGTGCCCTTTTATCTCATTATGTATATGCCCCTGTTCCTATTTGACATTTCATCATTTTCAATTAATCCATTCTATACTGCTCAGCTGACCACATTCACCTCTCACACAATTTCTATTAACTCCACAGAGCAGGTCATTGGTTGTTATGTTTATCACTACTTCTGGAGTGAACACTGCCAAATCTCCAGCCGGACTATTGGGTTCTTCGGTTTTGCTTTGTGGTTAATGCTTTTTCATAGAGATCCAGCTAGAGTCACCTACTGGTTAAAAAACAAACATTTTTTATATTCAGTGTTTCTCACACATAAATCTCAAAGGGGATTTTAAGTATGGAAAGAGCACTTCATCTGTGGTCTTGTTTACATGATCCTGCAGTAACAAAAAGTTATATTTATTTTGTGCAAGTTTGGAAAGTCATGACAGCTTTTAAGAGATTTTTTTAAAGCACACATCCATCCCACAGTTAACAGGCTCAAAGAAAGTTGCTCTACTGACACGAGGAGGATTAAGCACTGTGAAAAACTTGATATACCGAACATTTCATTTTTAATGCCTCACTGCCTTCCTTTTCATTTTTTGAGGGGTTTTACAACCCAAACCACCATTCCCTACTTTTTCATAATTAAACAAATATTGTATCTTTTCAAAAACATCCAATAAACAAATAAACTCACTAATGAAAATGCTATTATATCCCCACCACGAGCCAACGCTCAAGGGGTGAAATATTGTAATTCATATTATTTCAGGGCTGATTGTTTCATGCAGGATTGTTGTGACATTGTAGAATTGTGGCTCTGCACTGAAGTGCATAATACTGATCTAGGTAACTTAACTATATGAAAACACCACAGCTTATGTTCTTATACAGAGCATTAGCATCTCATGCATGTATTGCTTTGAAATTATAGCTGGGTGATATATCTGTGTGTCCTTGGTAGGTGTGGTATGGAGCTGGTGTTTTGTTCACAAATTCTTCCGGTGTTTCCTCTTTGTTTGATTTTCCAAGAGTCTGCAGTTTAATTAATAATAATTTGTTTTAAAAAATCCTGTTGCCATACATGATTAATCTGTGGCTGTGACACTGGTATGCTCTGCAGAAAAATGCAAAGTTTGAACTAGTTGAAAGCCACTGCACTCTCAGAGTGGAACAAGGGTAGACAATTATTGATTACATGTGATGGAGAGCTCATTTGAAAAGGTTGGAGTCAATGTTGCCCGATGGGATCTCTAGTCATTTTGTTTCTCTAACAAGCTGTGCAGTCACAAGTTGGTAATTATTCTTCATTAAAAAGCGAAAATTATATTTTTGATTTATGTTGAATGCACAGCAAGGTTGCACATATTACCATAAAAATAGATGCAGGGAGACAATTATTCAGACCTAACACGAATCACAGTTGACAATTATTTCCCTCTGGCCCTGCATTCATGCACTCACAGGCAGACCTGTGTGAGCGTGTGTCTCAGTGTATGGTGTATGTGTGTGTTTGTGTATGTGGGTCTTTTATCTGAATAGCTCCCCGCCCAAGGGGTATTTCTATCAGCTGGTAACTAAGCCATCTGACCTGTAGAAATAATCGGACTGTTACACAATATTATAGTTTGTCAGAAGCTGCGTTCCAGTTCAGTGTCTGGATGTGCTAATGTCTGCTTTTCTAGACCAAATACATCAACATGGTCAGTTCCGTTTCATATGTCTACAGATTGTGACCAGTTTAACCAGAGTGACTGTTCTATTTTCACATTCTTATATTGAATACTTTTTCAGGCCTGTTTAATCTCATGACCCCTACAATTTCCATGTCAGGGTGCAATATTTCTCGCCATTGGTATTTACATAGAACCCGTTGTTTGAGGGCAGCATATTCAAAAACATGTTTAGCTTTACATGTTAATGAGGAGCATCTCAATGCATCATTAGTTTAATTATCTGCGAGGCCTGACCATCTGGCTCAAGTCCTTCAGTCTGGCCTTCAAGGCCTTTGAAGGCCCGACGTTTGTGGGCCAAGTGGTTTGACAGGGTCCAGCACCAGAGCTGAGACACACTTAATATCCCAGACAGGTAAACTTGACCCACCATTTCATTTACCCATGCAATAAGAAAATATTTCCAAAATCCCCCACAAACTACTCCTCACTGCCAAGAGATTCATGGTATTTCAGGGGCCTCGAGATCATAATGTCATTTTTGTAAGCCCTGCTGAGATGCAAAAACTTTACCCGATGTTCACGATCCCCCACGCACTCCTGTCAGCGTTGGGTAAACACCGGGACAGTTCCCCTAAGAACACCTTGCTGAGATCCTGTCTCATCCCTGCCGTGTTCCCTCTACTCAAGCCCTCGCTGTCAGCAGTCACTGGCTTTTAATTGTACAGGGCCTCAGCTTTGGTAATTATGTTGTCAAGCACCAAACAGTAGTGAGTGCAAATAATGTGAATGGTACAACTGGTCTCTCTCTGCAAGGCTGAGTGGTCTTGATCGCGGGGACACGTCGCTGTGAGAGGAGGAAAAAGCAACCCAGGAAGCAATTGAGCATACAAAGAACACTGTCACCTCATTTGCAATCAGGATACTGTGGAAAATAAAGAAACTATAATTTTTATCCAAGCCAGAAATAGAGCTACATGAAGACAACGTAGCTCCTGTATTGTTTCATTTTATAAAATAAAAGGTTTATATCATGTTGTCAAGGAAAACTGATTATGGGTCTTAATTACGGTGTAGCTACTTGGAGTTTAATTATACAGAGTGCTTTGTTTATCTGTAGTTCTCCAATCTTTGAGAAAGTTTCACAAAACTTTAATGCTAATTTGTCCTCATGGGTGGAAGTGTTCTGAATACGGAACCGGGTTTGGAGTTTCAGCCTTTGTGCCCAACACTATTAAATATTTATGTGTTGGACAAAGTGTGATGTCTTCAGGGAGGAGCTTGCCTACCTGTAGGTGGGAGGCTTGAATCAATGGCTGGCGGTTTGTTGAACAATGAATATTGTTGGGAGCCTCGAAGGAGAAGGTGTGAGGTCAGCCACGATGTCCTCAGGAGCTCTCTCTGCAGCCGTTCCCATGCAATATATTAAAATACAAATGATACAGGTTCACTGGATAAAAAACACTCCATAACTCCAGACAATTCTAATATTATCAACTTCATTGACCAGAACATATTTATTTTTTGTAAATATAAATAAATGTGCTTTTCTACTCCAACCTAATATCGTGTCTCATCTATTGCAAAGAAAATTCGATTGGGATTCTGAGGCTGTGTGCTGTCCTCAGTGCTGATAACACCTTTGGATTTAATAAATATTCTTTATATGATTTATATTATATATTGTAGTAAAGTTTTATCAGTACAAAGTAAGCCTCAGACGGGTAATGCAGGATTATGGGTCCAGCGTTGCCCATTTGTGCCCTGGAGTCTGTCGCTGTCTCTGAGATGCTGCGAGGGGGAACATGGGGAGGCAGCAGGGAGGCATTTGTTTGTTTACTGTGTGAGACGTGATCAATGGGGGCCCCGGCTTGCCAGCAAACTCCCAGGGTCAGTGTTTCTCTGAGCATTGGGGAGTATCAGCAGAGAAAAAAATTTATACAACCCCACTGGTGGCCTCATTCTCCTTATTCACAAACATACACGCTTGCATGAATTCATAGAAAAATCTATGCAAGGTCGCAAATCCCTCGCCTGTGGCGCGAGTACACACATGTAGATGCAGGGGAATGAATATGCACATCTGTGGTGTGATGTCTGTGCCTGGTTGCCGGGGTCAGAACAGTCATTGCCAGAGGGGACAAGGACGCAACTTTGGGGGTCGACCAAGAGGCGTGACAGTAGAGGACAAATGATGATAAACAAATAAACAAACAGATGCACCCAAGCAGTGTGGCCAAAACAACATAATGACCACACATTACCCAAACAAAAGGGGAGGCGGAATCCTGACCTGCATGTGCATCTGCATGGTTTTCCTGACGGTAACCACGGCGCTGTGCTCAAGGCTGGGTCACTGCCACAGATGTTAAATCTGTGAGGGGTTGTCTGTGATTATAACTGAAAAACTGACCTTGATGCTGCAAGTGAGAAACCTCGCATGCTAACACCAAGAGGACAGAATAAAGTGAGGGAAATTGCCAGAAAATGAAAGAAAGGCAAAGATAGCAAAAAAGCAAGGAGGCTCAGGGATTTAGAGCGAGAATGAATTTGAGAGACATAATGGAATAAGTTATGAGTAGGCAAGATGGACAGATAGAGAGCAGGGGGAGATAAAT
>NC_060165.1:18006770-18008968 GCF_021292245.1 Micropterus dolomieu | reverse complement strand
TATATATATATATATAATTATAGAGAGTATACCTATGTTGTAATATTAAATATGGAAAAATAAAAACAAATCTGACAAATGATTGTAGAGGATGTCTTTATTGATCACAGCTTGATCTTGACTTGAATCTTAGAAGCTATGTTCACGCTTGCATTCTTCAGTTTCCTCAGATGCTCCGAATTCACTGTATCCACAATTCGCTTTGTTCTACTTAAAGTAAGCCAAATCCCATCAATCAGGCCAGTTTACACTCATCTTTTATTTCAAAATCCAATCACCTCTGAACCCTTTTACAGACCACCGCAAACTATTTGCAAATTCAGAAATCCTCAGATTCTGTCTTTGTCTCTGAGTCCGGTCCAGTGGCCACTCGATTCTGGTTCCACCAGCACTTTCGCCACATACTCTCCGTCTCAGGCATTTCTCCGGTCCATTTCTCTGGTCACTTATTCAGGATCAGAGCTGCCACCTCAAGCCTCCCACAATGACATTCCCGAGCACCTGATACTGATTATGGGCCGCTGGTCCACCAGGAAACAGTAATTTGTCCTTGGGTCCAAGCAGTGACGTTTTCTCCCAGAGGCCAAGGCAAGCCAGACTTCCCCTGTTTTTTCAGACTCTATGTATCATTTTAATAAAAACACAATGTTTATAGTTTAGATAAATCTTACGTGCTGTTGTGGTCATCTCTTCCCCATTTCTCACTATTTTACAATAAGTGTAAAATGCTAAATGCTATGCGTTGGATGTGTGGTGAAACCCTATATTGCACCACCGTCGAATGACGTGCAGTCTGACTACGGGAGGAGGCCTGGCAGAGTTGGCATCCCTTTGAGAAAAAAAATGATTAACCAATCAGATGAGGCCACTGTCATGCCACTGCCTGTGATTAGCGATTAGTCAGGTTGATGCCAAGGGAAGCCAGCCGCCGTCTGGCTTCATGCCAATCAAATCACAGCATGCGGTCAACGCCATTCAGATCAAAGAACGGGAGCTGTTAGCACCTTTAGCTGCTGCAGTTATGGAGGGTGGAAATTTGGAGTTTTTTGTTATAGTAAATAGTTTTACCAAACTACAGCTACAGCAGCAACTTAAGATTAAATCTGATGGAAGACCAACGCCAAAACTGGAGCTGAGGAAAGGGCGTTTCTGGCGTTCAATGAGGAAAACTGTAACATTATGCGTAGCTGGTAGCGCCAAACTTCAGTTGCCTCTGTTGTTGTGGAGGAACTAAAAGCCAGTGGGAAATTCTTGAACTTGGTTATAGACAGGAGAATGGCCTTCCTTTTCAAATAGGGTGAGTGAAATGTCACCTCCTTCTCTCTGAACTTAACTAAACTGTAACTATGTGTGCAATTTTTGATATATTGTTTGTTTTTATATGCTTAACTGGATTTAGCTGTGAATATTCCGCTGAAGTAACCTTATTGTTTTTACTGCTGTTGTGTATGCAGAGATAATGAGCAGCACCTGCCACAGGTCTGGTACTCGGGTGTTAGTCTTGAGTGATGTTGAGTTACGAACATTTGGCCAAGCATTAAGAAAGAAGTATGTAGGCCTATTGATACATGCACCACTGCTACTATGCAAATGTAAAACTTCAAACGTCTTCTGATTGAGCTTGTGAATGCTTCTTTTACTCTTAACCGTGGCCTATTTGTACTGTGCACTATAAACAGCAGGCCATTTATGCTATTTGGGGTGAGAGAGTGAGTGAGTGAGAGAGAGAGCGCACGCGTACCTGTCGGTAAATGCAATTTACAGCGTGTGTAGCCTATAACAGATAGTGCACATCTCTAAAGTAAATTCAGTTTTGTGTAAAATTATACCCTGCACTGTAATAACACAATACATTGGAATTTTAACTCCAAAAAGTAATGCACTCCAAAAAGGACATTCCCTCTCACTTGGCCTCCCCAAAAATTTACCCCACCCCACACTACTGGGTCCAAGTGAGTTGGTCTGTAGTTCCCCTTCGAGGGAATTCACTCCAATCCTATTGGCTTGTTGCTAGAACGGTAAGGTGTGACGGAATAACCGGAGGAGTATAAAGCACACCTGTACACACTCATCATTAGCTTTTTTCTATTCAGCAGGCGCTCTGTATGTTGTTTGAAGAAAGCTCCAGTCCTACAAGCAGTGTGTCTTACCTGAAGAAGAAGTCTACCAGCATGTCCGGCAACCAGATGTACAGAAGG
>NC_060165.1:18006274-18006750 GCF_021292245.1 Micropterus dolomieu | reverse complement strand
GAGAGAGAGAGCGCACGCGTACCTGTCGGTAAATGCAATTTACAGCGTGTGTAGCCTATAACAGATAGTGCACATCTCTAAAGTAAATTCAGTTTTGTGTAAAATTATACCCTGCACTGTAATAACACAATACATTGGAATTTTAACTCCAAAAAGTAATGCACTCCAAAAAGGACATTCCCTCTCACTTGGCCTCCCCAAAAATTTACCCCACCCCACACTACTGGGTCCAAGTGAGTTGGTCTGTAGTTCCCCTTCGAGGGAACTCGAACTGCATCGGTTACGACACTATGGGAACGCCTCTAGGCGAAGCAGGTCTGAACGTGAATGAAATCACTCCAATCCTATTGGCTTGTTGCTAGAACGGTAAGGTGTGACGGAATAACCGGAGGAGTATAAAGCACACCTGTACACACTCATCATTAGCTTTTTTCTATTCAGCAGGCGCTCTGTATGTTGTTTGAAGAAAGCTCCAG
>NC_060165.1:18005492-18006174 GCF_021292245.1 Micropterus dolomieu | reverse complement strand
GGAGACTTCATCTGCTCTGCCCTGTCAGAGCACTGAGTATTTACACTCTGAGGTCCTCCCGTTGGAGGAAGGCTGACCAGCTGCTAGTGTGTTTTGGGTCTCCCAGGGCCGGGCTCCCTGCATCCAAACATACTATTAGCAACTGGATTGTTCAGACTATTCCCTGGCCTATCAGGTGCGCGGTTTGCCTTCACCTGTGGCTGTGAGGGCTCATTCTACCAGAGGCATGGCGGCCTCTCGAGCCCTCCTTTTCGGGGCCTGTTTGCAGGATGTTTGTTTAGCGGCTGGCTGGGCCACTCCGCACACATTCATTCAGTTTTACAGTCTTGACCTTCCTTCGGCACCTGGCACTCGTGCGCTCTCCTCTTAGTCGTGCCACTTTATTGCACACAGGGGCAGGCGGGGTTTTCGGCACGGTTTAGTGGGTATCTCGTTCCCATAGTGTCATAACCGACGCAGTTCGAGTTCCCTCGAAGGGGAACGTCTCGGGTTACGTATATAACCCTGGTTCCCCGAGAAGGGGAACGAGACACTGCGTCAGCCCGCCGCAACTCTCTCCCCGCCTGAAGCACCTGCTTCATAGCTAAGCTAATGATGAGTGTGTACAGGTGTGCTTTATACTCCTCCGGTTATTCCGTCACACCTTACCGTTCTAGCAACAAGCCAATAGGATTGGAGTGAT
>NC_060165.1:17989880-18002380 GCF_021292245.1 Micropterus dolomieu | reverse complement strand
AGCTTCTCACAGGCCAGTGACGCAGGCTGGCACACTGAAGTGAGACTCAGCACAACAACAGCAACACACAAATTCTTCATCGTGGCTCTGATGCCTGTGTGTCTTTCAGGTCTGTCTTATATTAATTTTATTGACCAGTCATTTTTGTGCCCCACCCCTGTCTGAATCTAATCTAATCTAAACTGAACATTAACCCTGAATGTTAGCATTCCTAGATGGCCTTTCCGTTTATTTGTCAAACAAACTGTCATGAGACTACTGCCGTTGACAAACTGGAGAAAAGGGCTCGCTGGTCAGGTTCAGATTCCTGTCTGTTTTGCAGTTTCATGAGAGTACGATGACCAAATTTGGTCAAGCAAGACTAACTGTTCCAAACTGAGTCTAAGGAGGTTTTGATGTAGTTGTTGTTCACATTGGAAAAGGTGACAAAATGAAGTAAACTCAAACGATACCGTATGCAGACTAAAAACAGTTCATTTTCCGTGTCATGACAAGAAAAAAAAACATTTGGGAGGTTTAATTGGCTATGCTATTCAACAGTACTGTCATTATTTAGTTAGTAGAAAATGTATGCTGAATTTTGTGTATACTAACTGCTAGAACAGAATACACTATGGCTGCGTTCCACAGTGTACATAAACAGTACTCCCTGCTCCATTCGGAACACCCTGCAACATCATCAAAGCACACGTCAGTTCATCCTGGTAACATAAACACCTCGGATACCCGCTGCTACTATTTACTGAAATTAAATATTGAATATATGTTAAAACAAACTGATACAATTAAAACAATTATATTTCCATAACTTTTTCTATTTATATTCTATTAAAATGTATGTAACTTGTGAATGAAGGTGATTGGATTAATTTATTAAAAGATATGCAGCGTCATTATTAAAAAGATTCAAATGAGCATTGTTGTTTTTAGGTAACCTAATCTCTGAAATAATCATATAATTAATGATAACATTAGCTACAGTGACAATAATTACAGATATACAGGTGCATCCCAGAAGATTAAATATTGTGAAAAAGTTCATTTATTTCAGTAATTCAACTTCAAAGGTGAAACTAATATATAGACTCATTACATGCAAAGTGAGATATTTCAAGCCTTTATATGATATAATTTGCTTCAATAGCGGCCTTCAGCTCTTCTGCATTGTTCGGTCTCATGTCTTTCATCTTTCTCTTGGCAATGCCCCATAGATTCTCTATAGGGTTCAGGTCAGGCAAGTTTGCTGGCCAATCAAGCACAGTAATCCCATGGTGTGGGCAGGTGTCAAGTCCTGCTAGAAAATGAAGTCAGCATCTCCATAAAGCTCGTCTGCTGAAGGAAGCATAAAGTGCTCTAAAATGTCCTGGTAGACGGCTGCGCTGGACTCTGGACTTAATAAAGCACTGTGGACCAACACCAGCAGATGACATGGCTCCCCAAACCAACACAGACTGCGGAAACTTCACACTGGACTTCAAGCATCTTGGATTGCCTCTCCATTCTTCCTCCAGACTCTGGGACCTTGGTTTCCAAATGAGATGCAAAATTTGCTCTCATCAGAAAAGAGGACTTTGGACCACTGAGAAACAGACTAGTTCTTTTTTTCGCGCTTCTGACGTTGTTTATGACATTTGAAGCCCATGTCCAGGACCCATCTGTGTGTGGTGGCTCTTGATGCAGCAACTCCAGCCTCAGTCCACTCCTTGTGAAGCTCCCCCACACATTTGAATGGCCTTTTCCTGACAATCCTCTCCAGGCTACGGTCATCCCTGCTGCTTGTGCACCTTTTTCTTCCACACTTTTCCCTTCCACTTAACTTTCTATTAATGTGCCTTGATACAGCACTTTGAGAACATCCAACTTCTTTGGACTGCAAATACCTTTTGAGGCTTTCACTCCTTGTGGAGGGTGTCAATGATGATTTTCTGTACAACTGTCAGGTCAGCAGTCTTCCCCATGATTGTGAATTCCACTGAACCAGACTGAGAGACCAATTAAAGGCTTGAAATATCTCACTTTGCATGTAATGAGTCTATATAATATATTTTCACTTTTTAAGTTGAATTACTGAAATAAATGAACTTTTGCATGATATTCAAATTTTTCGAGTTTCACCTGTACAAACTCTGTGGTCTGCTCTATTGTTAGCTCCTATAAGGTGCAAAGTCTTATGGGTAATCTTTCTTGTTAACTTCCTGCGAACTGATGAACCATTGTTCGCTTCTTCCCTACACAGTTCACAGTGCCCTTTGAAGTGAACATGTTGTGCTCCCTGCTGTTTGGAATCTCACTTAAAATGGCCGAATACCCTGTGCAGTCCACTTAGCAGGGAACTACGGGGCGATCGGAATGCACCCTATGATGATTGTGTACTCTGTAGTATATACTGAGTTCATCTTGATGGGGACATGAATTCCTGTACTAAAATTCAAAGCAATTCATTCCACAGTGGTTGAGAAATTTTACCCTGAATCAAACGTCAACCTTGTGATGGCACTAAGGAAAGAATCACCAAGGCAAGACAGCAATTTTATTTATATAGCATGTTTATTATAGGTCAACTCAGTGTGCTTTACATTGCATACAGCACCAAATTCAGTAGGATTTATCCACAGGTGGCACAAGCAGGCAAAGGTCAAAACTACAATCCAAACAGGCAAACAGATCCAACAAGAGTAGGCAATAATCAAAAGTCCAAAAACAGGCAAAAGGTCAGACATGCAACATAACACAGCAATCTGGCAGAGAACAACAGAAGTAGACATGATGAGTGGCTGATGATGAAATGAGTTGCAGGAGGAGTGGGTGGAGTCAGCCAGGTGACTGCAGGGACTGATGAATGAAATGTGAAAAGGGGCGAGTTCAGACAATACGTAGCAAAACTTTTTTTTTCCCAACGAAAACGGTGGTTTGTTGAACACTCTGTTGTGTACGCAAGCAAAAAATCTAAATTATGAAACATGTTTATTATTTGAAATGAGGGAACTTTCGATCAGAGACCTGCAACTGCCAATGAGAGCGAGCTGACCAGGAAGTGTCACCAACATGTTGTGTATTTGTTTGCACTTTAAAATATATTAACCATGTGGATTCCCTCTTCTCAGCCATGAATTTATCCACAGTATTCTCTTTTTTTCTGAACAAAACATAGCACACACAAGTGCAACTGGCTGACGATGACAGTCTGCCTCCATGTTTGTTTACTTCTACAGCCATGTTTCATCCCCTATCAAGTCCCCCAGAATCGCCACACTGAAATTGTTCATTATAAACGCCAAGTGTGTGGTCCTGCATCTTGACTCAATCGCCTAGTGTTGGTGTTCTTACTATTCAAAATCTTTGTTATGTCTGTAGTATCCCACGTTTTTAAAATCAGTTAAGATTTGAAAATCCTCTGTGTGCACTAGGTATAAGCCTGGAGACAAAACCTGCTCCTTGAAGCTTTGGCATGCCTTAATTGTTACCATGGCAACTGTAATCAGTGTAAACTTGACCAATGAGCGGAAACCACAGAAACAGATTTGTCTCCTTTAAGAACAAGTTTGAGAATATGTCAGCAGAAGACTCTCAGGTGAAATCTGCACGCAATGACTGTACTTAAAATAAAATAATAATAATACAATATTTCGGAACCTGTAAGAAAAGAACCTAAATTATTCAGATGTAATAGGATATGATCTACCCATACTGTGTTTTACAGCTCAGGGCCACCATGCTTGGTGGAGCTCAGGCTGATATATATAATTTTAAAAAAGAGTGTATAAGCTTTTGTGACTTTTTGAATAATGTCCTATGTGTAGCTAAGCACAGAAGGTTATTTACCATTAGTTTGTACCATGTCAGAAGTTATAAACAATTAATGATGTTACCAGTGCTAAATGTAAATAAGACTTAACAGTTTGTACAGCAGTCAATTAAGTCTGCAGTGGTAAATGTTAATAAGTTTTTATTAATAAATGGATTTTGTTCCAAATGCTCTGAAACCTCTATCATGAGGATAAGTGGTCAACAATGGTCCTTTTGTGAGGTCTTCTTGTTGAATTAAAGAGCCAGCTAAAAATACAGCGCTAGTGTCATGCTGGAGGAGGATTAACACTAGACAGAGAGATTTTTCACTACCTGGAAACCAAAACATTGTTTTTAATAATGGCTTTCTATATCTTTCTGCACTGCTCAAAAATTAAGGGAACACTTAAAACACAAAATGCATCTATGACTCTCGAGTCTGCATCTGCGTCCTAAAGGTGAACCTGAAGGTTCTCAGTTTTGGAGAAGTATTTGTGTGCACCAACATTGACAGCGCTTGCATTTGCAACAACAAGTAGCCTGAGTATGCAGAAATGCAATTTCATGCCAAGATGTGTACCAGAATCTGCAACGCACCACCTAATCTGCATAGACAACATCAGCTGCACCAGTCTGCATCTGTCCAGCCGCTTTCAGCACAAGTGTGTCTGTTTGGAGGTATAAATACCTTGTTTTTAATGACTTATAAAAACTATTTGGTGTGGAAAATCCTATAAAGTAAGAATGCTTTCAAAAATATATACAGTATCTATATTTCATTTTAATAGATTTTTTTCTAGATGGTTTATTGAGCAGAGAATATAAAAGAGCTGATAAGCTTCAAGATTCAAAGATTCAAATAACTGCAAAAAGGCTTTGATCATTACAGTCACAAGATGATAATATTTCTACTCAAATTTTGTTATACTACTTTGAATTCATTTAGTGAAACTGTGTTGAGAGCACGCAATTACATAAATAGCCTACTGATAATACCAATCATTACTGCTTTTCTCTATAGGCACAAAAGGACTGTAACACAGAACATTCTTGGCTTGTAGTACCAGCATGTTACCACAGAGTTTTACTCCCATGCTTGGATGGTACAACCACGTAACTTTGTCTAAGGCTACATTCAGACTGAGTCTGGATACTCAGGTCGAAATTGATGAGACTTTGATGTCACTCTAGAGCCGCTGTTGTCACAGTTCTGCTGTAGACGGAGCCGCAATGAACGAAAAAGCTTCACATAAGCCATTATTAAACATGTGTCTCTCTTCCTCCTCTACCTCGCCTTCATCTGCTCACAGATTCCCTTTCTTAAACCTGAAATCCACCAGAACGCAAGCTCTCTTCGGAGATATATACATGTTATTTGTCCAAGCGGACAGAGTGGAGAGAGAGAGACGGAGGGAATTGTGGGGCAGATGCGTTGTACAGCACCAGAAACTGTAATGAAAAGGACAAAAGTTGTGAACACTCCCATGAGAGGACAATAAAAAAACGAGTCTCCCGTAAGCTAACAGGAGCTAACCTCTGTTGCTCCTTGTTTCGGAATTAAGCATTAAGACCTGCATTCTGAACGTAGCCTAACTCTGTCAACTCTACTATTGTCTGCCAGTTTATATCTCTGTTGGTGACTGTATTGTACAGGACTGTCTGCTGTACTTCAAGGAAACCTTCAAGAGAAACCTACGGTGGTCCTGATGTGCACTTGCACAACGTGACAGCAATTCACCATAACACTACAGCAAATCGCTACAACACGACAGCAATTACGACGGACAAGTTGCGAAAACAACCTGTCCTATGTGCTGTCAGCCTGTAAAAACAATGTTTTTATGCATATATATTAAAAATATAACCGGCCCTCTGGCATTTGCCAGAATAGCCAGATGGCCAACCGCTGCACATTCGTCAAATTCAGTGCCCCATGTCGCAATTTTCCAATTACTGTCATATACCATTGAGGCTTCCGTAATACAGAAGTGAGCGTGGTTTTGGGTTGGAAAAAAGATAGATGGCAAGAACCCACGCAGACATGGGGAAAACATACAAACTCCACACAGAAAGGCCGGGGAAACCTTCTTGCTGTGAGGCCACAGCGCTATCCACTGGACCACCGTGCCGCCCTCACAGCAGGAAACAAGCAATCAAAATACAGTACACAGAGAACTCAGGACAGGATCGTGACAGGCTGGCACACTGATGTGAGACTCAGCACAACAACAGCAACACACAAAGTCTTCATCGTGGCTCTGATGCCTGTGTCTCGCTCAGGTCTGTCTTACATTGATTTTACTGAACAATTATTTTTGTGCCTATCTCCCCTGAATGTTAGCATTTCCAGTAGGCCATTTTGTTTACTTGTCAAATAAACTGGCATGAGGCCACTGCTGTTCACAAACTAGAGAAAAGGGACAGCAGGTCAGATTATGTCTGTAATACAGTTTCACAAGACTATGCTGTGTGCACAAATACATTCAGGGTCCTAATTTGGTCAAGGAAGACTAACTGTGTTTCAAATCCATACCACACAGAGTCTAAGAAGGTTCAGAGTATGTAATATGCTCACACTGGAAAGATGACGAAATGAAGTATACTTAAAGCACACCCTATGTATTAATCTGTCCATTGTTATCCTCACCCCTCTAGCATATTTAAGTCAGTGGGTACATCCCTCTTAATTGCATCCACGTTTCCCTTACTTGTAACTCCTAAAATCCTCTGACACCGGCTACAGCGCGTTACAGCTGCGCCATGGTTTTGATCTGGCCATAGCCTGGTGTCGAAGTCCACTGGAAGCGTCTCAGAAGCGTTTCAGCAGCAGAGCGTGCAGCCTGCCCCACATTATTGACTTGTAATTAATTTTTCATTTACCTTCTTCACAGCCCTCTGTGACCCCGTTTTATTCCGTCAACATCAGGCTGCATTTCCCACAAGGAGCATTTCAGAATCAGAGCATTTTGCCTGACTGATTTTGTTTACATTTTGTTGATTTGGTAATCAGTGTTTGCTTTTTGTGCTTCTACTATGATAAAGTAGGCTACATAGTTAAATGATTTCTTTTTGTGTCTGCCTTAACCTTGTTTATTGTTGTTTTACGATTTTAGGTTGGAGTCAGTGGATTTTAGCAGTGAAGTATGGAGTTTGTGACTGCTAAAACTAATATAGGCTTACAGTTACCACTGCCAGACTAGCATATTTTGTTTTGTCTGTAGCTGTTACCTGTTTAACAAACACCTGCACATGAATATCACTGCATGAAAAGTGTGATTTTCAAAAATGTGTATCAGTAAATTTAAAGTCACAGAGAAAAATAGATTAAGAGTTGAATTTATTCTTAAACACAACGTTTTTTTCTGCAGCAACATTAGCAAAAATGTGAGTGTATAAGTTTTGTCATTTGTGATTGATAGAATATGATTTTGTGCACCTGCAATGAAGAATGTCAAATGGTGTTACTGTTGTGTTTGTGGGTGACAGAAATAGTTCTACAAGTTTGCAACTCTCAAAGTTTTACCCCTGGAGGTGATCTGGCTCGTGTTGTGCTCAGGTCTTAGATAGGTATAAACACAATCCATAGCCTATGATATGCTGGCATCTACACATGACAAAATAGTTTTGCTTACAGATATTTGTTTTTAGCCAACATAAAATATAGCAAGCACGAAGGCAGACAAATTAAAGCTATATGGGTCAGAAGTGAATAACAATCTTCTTATACGAAGAAAGGAATACCTTCATCCAGGCAATTACTTTTGGCAAGAGGGGACAAATACTTAAGAATTTGTCGTAGATGGTGTTTCAATACATTTATGTCAGTGTTCCCTAACTCAATAACTTAATTGAGAAACAAACAAAACTATGTGATTTTTAAAGGAGTCTGGGGCGAAATCCCCTACCTCAAATGAATCACGCTTTTTTTGCTCTGGAGGACAGAGATCAGATTTCTATGAGGATAACGAGAATGCATTCAAAATAACAGATACAAATCACATTCTAATACCAGGTGTAAACGGGGAACCATTTCGCGTAAAGATGATTGGTTTGATTGAATGTTTGTTGTAGTAGTGCCCTAAAAGGGCCATATATTATCCCACTCTTGCCGAACCCACTCATAGGCAAGACGGGGGTAGTAAAGAAACTCATATGCAAGACACTTGAGGGGCTCTGTATACACGTTTTTCAGTCTTTGATACATCATGAGTGATAATCTGGAAGTATCGGTGTCGTCATCATCATCATCAAGTGCTGGGCAGTTTTCGTACTCTGTGCAGGGAGCAAAAATTTAAATTAGAAAGCTGACAGTATTGACAATATAAATAACACTATTTTATAGTGTATATTTTTATCCCCACAATACATTTGACCATTGCATGCATTGCATACTGTGGCATAAAATGGCACAGCAGAGAATAAAATGGTAGGTATCATGACACAACGCCACCACACTCATAAGTCGACTGTAAGGACATCTTACTGTACATCAGGGGTTTTCAAAGTGTGAGGCGGGCCTCCCTAGGGGGGCTCCAAACAGTTTCAGGGGACCATTTGTTGCCTAACTGATGAGGATGGCAGGCCAGTAGGCTATGGCTTCTTAGCATTTGAAGTAGAGTTCCTATTTTGACAGCGGTGATTACGGGCGATAATCTCTTAAAGCCTACTCTCCTTTTTATGGGAGGCTTGAACCATGTTTTCTAGGCAGGAGGGCGGAGAGGTGAGAGACATTTTCCTTTTTTTTCCTTTTCCTTTTTTGCAAGTCGGCGCTGATGACTGCGGCGTGGTACAAATTGCTTACACAGTGGTATTAGAATACTTTTTTGTGTGTGTATTGCTCAATGTAATCCCAGAAAACTCCATGATCAATCTGTATTGTTTACATTATGGGTTTTGATGATTTTAATATCGTTGGAGATTTTCAGCACTGCATTGATATGGGTGGCAATACAACTTGTAATGTCTTTGACCCTGATAACTTAAAACCATCAAATGATATATATAATTATTCACTGTTACATTTAAACATTAGAAGCTTAAACAAACATCATTTTGATTCCTTATTATCTAACTCAAGCTGTCATTTTGATTTATTGGGTGTAGTGAAACATCGCTCAATGATTTTTCAAATGTCGATTTACTTAACCTTGATGGATACAATCTACACATTAAGAATAGACCAAATAGATTAGGTGGAGGGGTCTGTCTTTATGTTAAGAGCAGTCTCCAAGTAAATATCTGTGATTGTTATTTAGAGGATGACCACTGTGAGTCCTTATTTATTGAGATTAACAATTATGACAAAACACTTATTGTTGGCGTCCTCTATCGTCCACCAGACTCTGCTCTTGACACATTTTGCTGTAAACTGGAAGATCTATTATACAAAGTGAATAAGTTAAAAAAAGACTGTATACTGGTTGATTATAACATTGATATGTCTAAGGAAGATGGGGCAAAACGTGGCTTCACTCCTCTTTTTTCCCCACCATAAATAGATTTACTAGAATCTAATATCAAACTGTTTTCTAATGAATTACTGGGATGGATGTGTATGTGTATGATTGTATGTGTATGTTTTATGATGTATGTTCTGGTGTGCTCTGTGTGGTGTTATCAAGTGATAACTGTGTATACTACTTTTTTTTATAAATTATGGACCCCCACGTATAAGCTTTCTTTAGCTTCTTTGGGAGACCCATTCACTATACCCAATTGATTCTGTACCCTTAATTGTATTTTTGTAATGTTTGAAGTGGTATTGTGAATACCACAATAGGGGGGGTTGGGGGCTTTCCCAAGCTTTGTCTGAGGAGAGGCTCGCAGTCTCAGACTTTGAAAACCCCTGCTCTACATGAACAACAGTTTTTTTTCCAAGTCTCACCGTGATCTGTGTTTAAGACCTGTGGTTTGGGCCAGCCGAGACACTCTGTCTGTGTCTCAAACTCCTTCAGCTCAGCAGCAGTGACCGTCTTTCTCCTACCTGTTAAAGAGGTGATTTGAGATGAAAGTGATGATGTTCTACAATTTATACTAGTTTAACCCACACCACTGCAAGCTCACTCTCTCACACACATAAAATAGATTATGTATTTACAGTACATGCTATTATAGACCTGTAAAAGAGAGAAAATGTAGATCAAAACAAAATACAGCGATATCACAATATTAGTTAGCAATGTTGGTCTGTGGGTATGTTGTAATATCTTCACCACAACAACTAGATGATTAGCCAAGAATATTTTTACTGACGTATTTCCCTAAGGATGAATTATTATAACTTTATACGTAATAACTTTTCATAGCTATCGTCACAGAAGTCTGTATCATGAATTATGAATATTCTGAAGCCAGATAAAGGAAATTAGTCTCTCAGAGAAGTTTTCCTGTGGTATTAGTGTCATTTTAAGCTACATTGTCTTGTATACCACCATTATTGGAAATATTATTACATGTTTTCTTATATCATCCCTCTGTTCTCCTTACTGTAGAGCATAAGAGTGTCAATGATGTCAGTGTCCTTTATGACAATGCAGTCAGGACAGCCACTTTGCAGCAGCACATCTGGTTCACCACTTGGGGTATCTGTTGGAAACATTAGAAGATATTAACAGTAAATAAATTACAAAAATAATAATAAAATAAATATAAACCGCTCTATATATATTATAGAGTTTCATTTAAATGATTTCAAAGCCTGCATAAAAGCTTAAATGTATTACAGGTTTAGCAGTAGTTTTATCAGTATCTATGCATTGTTTATAATCTCCTTTTTACCTATTTTCTCTAAAAGTCTTAAGTGCAGCAAGTCAAAGCCTTTTGTGTGGATGGTAATAACAAGAGAAAACAATCAAGTGAATGAGCTGTCAGTAGTCTTTAATAGTGATTAAAAGAAGCAAATACAAAGAGACACAAATATCAGTGCACACAGCAAATTAAACAAAACTTACTGTTGCTGTTGATACTGAAGATGTTGTTTTTCTCATAGAAATATTGATCTGTTTCATTTGCACAATATCCATACCTGCCAAATATTTTAAATAATAATAAAGATATAACAACTGAAAGAATTGTACAGGACATGGTGAGGTATAATGCACAAATACCAACTAATTTACCACCATTAGAAGAAGTAAAAAGATTGCTCACATTTTAACCTTATATTAATGTTGCTGTTAACATTGAAAATGGTGTTCTCATATGAATAATTTTCTGATTCTTTAGCACAAAATCCATTCACACACATTTTAACCTTAAAGTTGACATCATAGATGTTCGGTGTGTCCTTAGAGGTAACATCCACTGCAAAACTTGGCCAAAAAACTGAATTCAGTAATGTTGTAACCAAACAGACGTCCGAGGAAATGGCTACGAGGTACCAACCTCCAGACAACTGAAATAACAAAAAGAAATTTTGTTTTATTAATTTTGACTTTACAAATGTTTGGGAAAAATCTGAAGCCTTTTGTTAAAGGTTTTTATCACAACATATTTCAGGAAAAAGAATCATAGCACAAAGGGGTTCAATAGGTTCAGTTTAGTTTAGTCTAATAAAGCAGTTTTGAAAATATCGTGTTAGTTATAAATGTGGAAAGAGACTTACATCTGGACCTTTGTCTACTGGCTTCAACAGCTTCTCGCAGGCCAGCGACGCAGGCTGGCACACTGAAGTGAGACTCAGCACAACAACAGCAACACACAAAGTCTTCATCATGGCTCAGATGCCTGTGTGTCTCTCTCAGATCTGTCTTATTTTGATCTAACTGACCAATAATTGTTGTGCCTCATCTACCCACCCCTGTCTGAGTGAGTACAAAGCCAACTAAACTGAACGTTAACCCTGAATGTTAGCATTTCCAGTAAGAATTTATCTTTCCTTATCAAACAAACTGGCATGAGGCCACTGTTTCTCGTCTGTTTTGCAGTTTCATAAGAGTGTGCTGTGCGCGCTAGTACTTTCAGGGTCCAAACTGCTGTGTGGTCTAGCCAGGGAGAGAGAGAGAGAGAGAGAGCTACACCTACACAATATACACACAGAGGTACAGACAGTAAAGGTGATGTTGCTATAGACTAAATGAAAAATGGTACAGATATTTATAGTAGTGTTAATGGTAACAGTCGTAATGTTAATGATTATAACAACAATAGGGCTAGTAACAATAGTCGTTGCAGCAGAGGGTGTCGAGCAGGAACACGGGGGCAGCAGGTGACCCGCAGCCACAGATCCAGAGCCAGAAATCCTGCAGGAAGTGATAGGAGGAGAGGGACGAGAAAGCACAAGACTACCAGAAAGGGGAGAAGTTGTGTTAGTAACATGCAATAATGGGATGAGGTTGCATACAGAGGGAGAGAAAGTAGAGGAGAGAGGAGCTCAGTGCATCATAGGAAATCCCCCGGCAGTCTAGGCCTATAGCAGCATAACTAAGGGATGGTTCAGGACTCACCTGAGCCAGCCCTAACTATAAGCTTTATCAAAGAGGAAAGTCCTAAGCCTACTCTTAAATGTGGAGATGGTGTCTGTGTTACGAGGTGTGGTGTGTGGACAAAGAGGACCCAAATGCAGCACTCTGAGGGAAGGAGGTTTATTTAGGGAAAAAGGGTGAGAGGGACTGGAGTGGAGGGAGAGGAGGACGTCGGGGAAGTACAGGCACGGGGAACCAAGGAGTCAGGGGACCAGGGAGCCGGGGAACACAGGGGCCGAGGAAGCGAGGAGA
>NC_060165.1:17970568-17989860 GCF_021292245.1 Micropterus dolomieu | reverse complement strand
CCTGCTTCATAGCTAAGCTATTGATGAGTGTGTACAGGTTTGCTTTATACTCCTCCGGTTATTCCGTCACACCTTACCGTTCTAGCAACAAGCCAATAGGATTGGAGTGATTTCATTCACGTTCAGACCTGCTTCGCCTAGAGGCGTTCCCATAGTGTCGTAACCGACGCAGTGTCTCGTTCCCCTTCTCGGGGAACCAAGGTTACATACGTAACCCGAGACGTTTACCTCAGAAGGTTCCTGTGCATGCAACAGCAAGATGCACAATGAGTCAGAGACATCAAAGACGTTGAAGAGGACTTAATTCAGATGTTGTATTTGTCAGTGATGTTGCCAGTAAAAGACTAGAGTTTAATCCCCCTTGTAATTATATTGCACAAGCTCTGTGCACACAGATGAAAGAAGAGTCAGAGAAAGTTGATATGGTTTCAACAAATGTTGGTGGGTTAGGGGCTCAGTGCACAAATGATAAAATAGTTGCTGATGGAAACTGTTAGAGCAGTCAGTCAAGCTGTGTGTAGTACACAGAAATATCACAGGAAAATTAAACTAGCTGTGGTTAAGCAATTGGAAAGCTATGCTGAGACATATGAGAGTATTTTGAGAAGTGAATATTCTGCCATTGAGAAATCCCCCAAACTGCTTCCTACTTTTTTTCCTTTCAACTCTTTCTCTTTTGTTTTTTGTTTTTTAAGTCAGCATGTTGGGATTTCACTTTCCCACCGGTTGGAAAATCGTTCTGTGTCATTGTGTTTAAGTGTTATATATGGCATTGTGTCATTCAAACAAACATTACAAAACAATATTTTTACATAATTTCTTCCCCTCCTCAGTCATGCCTACTTCCAAATACTAGTCGGATAAAGCCACTCGTCTACCTGTTTCCACTAAAGTGCTGCAATATCAGCAGAAGGCTTCAATCTGATCCTGCCATTAGCCATATGGGGTCTGGGCTGCAGAAGCTTTGATGTGTCGCACATCTCTCTATTTCAGGGCCAACAGCAAACACCTCAACCCACCTCCCCAGACTCACCTCCCACCTCAGTCTACTACCTCACACATAAATAATATACACACACACACACACAAACCCGGCACACAGCCCCTAAGACCTGGAGCTGACCTCATTTGCTGGGTTCAGCCTGGGTCTTCTGTTCTCCATCATTCATTCATCCACATGATGTCTCAAAGGGCAGCAGCTTTGTTCTGTGAACCAGGTGCAGGAAAGTTTTTGTCCGTGAGGTTGAGGAAGCTGTCACAAGAGGCACAGGTGTCAGAGAAAGGATAATGCAGATGCAGAGTCTCATGTCATGTGCTTTAAAGTTGACTGAAATAAAGTGCAGGTTTTATTTTTCATGCCATGCACATAAAGTTACAGAGCCCCCGGAAAGGATATGGATGAAAATATCTTACTAAAACCTAAGCTCAGCACAAATTTATATATCAAAATACTACTAATCTGTACTCTAACCTTGGCTCTAACCATTTCTAGTGTAAAAGGTGTGGTTCAAACATAATTTTTATCTTGTGTAATTCAGAGTCTTGCACTGACAGCTTGGTCCACTGACTGCCCGCCAAGTGCTTGATCCGGGACGTTGATGGGGCAGGTATCTGTAAAGATGTGGACACAACAATCTCTTTCTGTTGCTTGGCCAACCTGAGTCCCACTTTGTCCAAACCTTTAGGAGCAACCTTAAGTCTAAGCTGGGCCAACATGGCCTCTTTCCTGACACTCCGTCATGGTGCCTGGTCTTGTAGTTTGGGCCGGGTGGATCTTGGTCCTCTGCTCTTAATCCAAAAACCCCGTCTTCCTATTCCAATGACTGATTTCTGTCATATGCAATACGTGTTTCGACAATAAAGCCGGAGAAAAACAATGAAAAAAACAAAGTGTAGCGAGGTTTGACATTGCCATAGCAATAAAGACCAGTAATGTATTCCTACATGTCCCTTTGAAGATATGTAGGAATAGTCTAAATAAACCAATTAAAGTGAGGCAAGGCATTTTCAAATCAAAACTTTCAAACTCTGACTGACAGTCACATGTCATGAAACTGAATGGTCTTGAATGAATTCTATCTACAGTATGGTTTCCAATATATTTCTGATTATTAAAAAGGTACAGATACTACCAAAGAAATAGAGCCACGAGTGTCATATATATTGATGTCCACATCAGGTGCACCATCTTTTCATGCAATTATCAAACAAACTGAAGTATCCCACAAAGGAGGGAAAAACTGGGAGACAAGCAAGCTATAGGCTAAATTCTTCTTCTTGGAATTTCCTGAAATACAGTAACACAAACACCTCCCGGAAGAAACCAAAACACACAAGCATTAATAAGCTCCAAAACTTTTTCATTACCTTGTTGTATGTGTACAAATCTTAGCCCAATTCGTTCTGGTGCCTCTGGCTCGCATCGTGACAACTCTCTCTCTGGGGTGTGTTAATACGGAGGCACTGATGATCAAGCCCAACAAACACATCCTCATTACTCCTGGCCAGCTGATGACAGTAACTGGAAATCGTGAGTCCAATTCATGCATCAGTCATGGTGATAGTGACAGATGTTATCGCTCTGCCCATGTGTTCACCTCTCACCACGACTCCATAAGTACTTTTCATTAACATGCAGAAGCCCGCCGACGCACACTCAAGCATGAGCGGTGCATTGATTACACAGGAAATTAAGTATATGTATCTATCATTATTCTAGTTATTAGGCAGCAGCGGGGTCACATTGGGAGTAGAGTGGCTTCCCTTCAAATTCAAACCAAGAAGTTTGTAGTTTTTTTATTCTGCCGAAGTATCCTCACCAGGTCTGGATGACCTTGAGATCAATGAAACATGTCAATGTTGTTTGATTTTTATTGCAGTTGCTGGTTTAGCGCTAAGCAGTCTAAACTTTTTAGTCTTGTTATACTTTTACTAGATAACAGAATCCCCTGAAAAGAATTTAAAGGCCTGTAAGCTCAGCATATTAACAGTAATTGGCATTTAATAAGTACATTTTAAACAAGACTTTGATTCAAGCAAAAGTAATGCAATTCGTTTTGCTAACTTGCTACTAAACGTTATGTTACTTTGATCTTATATTAATGCTTTGAGAGTTTAACTACATGATGTAAGGTATGATGTTGATATTGCGTTGGCTCACTGCACTGACAAGTTAGGGAGGAATTTGAAATATTACATGTAGTGATTTCATGACTCATGAGTGTCTAGAGACTAGAGACTTCTTAATGTTCCTCTACTTCAGTTTTAATGTGGCATTTGACCCCAAAAAAAGTATTTTATCACTGTTCTGAAATTTTCACCAGAACAATTCAACTTTTACTCTGTGTTATAATTTTTGTTCAACCACCATGCTTGGTCAAATTACAGATGTTATGTCCTGCACTATTTGTATTTACCTTTCCAGTTTTTAACTTCTGTCTAATAATAATAATAATGCATGTTACATAAGTATGGAGGCAAGTTTTTTTATTATTATTATTTTTTTTAATGTTTAGAAACATTTACATATATACATGTTCCCCCAACTGCTTTTCTGTCTAGAGCCCCAGAAATCAGCTAGTTTTCCTTCACAGGAATACTACTGCCATAGTTTTGCTGTTTTCCAGGAAGTTTGTTATAATTTGATATACATTTTTTTTTTTAAGAATGTAGATAATATCAACTGAAAACTATATTGAGATATGGCCTCAAGATAAGGTAGAAATGCAGAAGCCACTTTAATTTACCATTACAGTTTTCATTGTATTTTAGTGGTTCACATTTTCAACAAAATGTAAAATTATGAAATTACCACAAAGTATTGCCATGTAGACAATCTGTGTGTATGTTTTGAGATTCAACAGCTGCGCCCAAGGTCAATAATGAACTGTCAAGCTTAACTTTTAAGCCAACATGAAGCCAACAGAAACCTCGAAAGTGCTCACAATAATGGAAAGTATTAACAGCTACAGTTCTATGAGCAAACCTCATCTCGGTTGAAAGCTCAACAGGTTCTACAAGTGATGAGTATTTTATAAAATCACCATGCAATCCTTCTTGTTGTTGACTGTGACCATAATTAAAGCTGCTTGGACGGTTTATTTATTTTCCTTACAAATTGTAACCGTGGCTGCCATCTGGTCCATGAATCAGGTCGTTATAAATGAATTGGTCAGAAAGTACAAGCAGGAGAACAAAAGAGGAAATTAGCGACGTGAACTTCACCAAGACTAATTACAATATTGTTTTGTAATAAATAGTGGATGCCACAGTAATGAGACATGTGGAGTATTTAGACGAAGGCTGCTGCAGCCGTCTCCTCTCCAGTGTGCAGTGTATATCAGGCACACAAGTAGCTACTTTTTGGGGGTTTTTTTGAGACACCCGGCACCCACCAGGGCCAACCATGATAATGCAAGCTGTCCAAGACATGCCAACTCAATTTAAAGACTCAACGCTGAGCTGTGCTTGTATTCAGATGGGCCTTGATGAAATTGTTTGCAGAGGTGTGATGGACAGTTGAGGTAATTATTCCGCTTGAGGTATGATGATTAGGCATTGTGGTTGAACACTCATACACTCAGTATTTTGTTGAGTTGTTTTGATGCGTGATGCACCTCCTGCCAGCTATAGAGACATGCTAGACAGCCTATTCTCTCACGGGCCTCACTTGTTGTGATGGCTGCCATGCAGCCATTAACTATGGTCAATCAATAAATCTTGGTTTTAAACTTTCAAAGAGTTAATTTCCAACTGTTCTCAAACCTTTTCTCCGTTTTCTCTCTCAGTCAAGCTTTCTGAAAGCAAATTATCCTCATGATACACCTTTCTCTTGCACCCTTTACCCGCTTTTTTTCAGATTTTCTGCTCTTATTTGTTTATTTAAGTTAATATGATCTTCCACAAAATAATTTTCAACTTGCCTCTGTTGTCTCTTGTTTTATTTTTACCTCTTTTCAACCTTTTGGATCAAGCAACAACAAAGTCTCATTTACAATGAAAGCCTGACAAAGGCAAAAAGCTTTTCAGCATAGCTTTGGTTTGGGATTAAAAATAATTACAATTTCTAACTCCTAACCTCTTAAAGGCTTTGGCTTTGGCTTTACACAGAATGTAAACACTGCAGAAGTGAACTGCAGTATAATAACAATATACATACTACTCAGTTCATAGCTGGAGGCTGTCCTCCAGGAAGCTAGTGTGTTTTAAATTGAGTTCATACAGCCTCCTGTTGTGGCCTCCAGGCTTCAGTTCCTGCAATCTGTCAGAAGCAATACTCAATATATTATAACATGGCTTTCACTTTAAGCTATTACTCAAAACACTCCCCATGAGTCACAATCCCTCAACTGGAAAGAAGTGCAAAACCTCAGTATTACACATCTTAGCATTTTCTATATTTGCAAATCTCAGGTCAGGTGTTTACCTATTATCCCGACTCACAGCTTTGTAAGATAAAACTGCAGCTGCAGACTTTTTGTGTGATAGCAATTTGGCTATTAAGCAAGCCTCATGCAAGTTCAGATGTACAGTGGCCTCATATCAATTTGCATATTTTTGGCATTCCAGTGATTTACAGCACAGAAGCAATTAAACTAAAGGATGTCTCGAGGGTCCCCACCTGGTTTGAACCCAAACAACCCTTTGATCTCTGTTAAGTGTCTGCATTCATATTGTCAGACCTTATCTGAATAGATTTCAATTATTTCTGAATTCATGCAGCATCACCAAAAGAGTTGGGGAGCAGCAGCAATCACTGCAGGATCTTTGATTTGGATAAGTTAGGTAGTTGTTCATCTCTCAGGATGTGTGTTGTAACACTGCCCCCTCATGGCCATGACCAATTTTGTACAGTGCATCTGTGTATGGCTGTGTGTTTGTGTTTATAACTCCGCACTTAGGGGTCAGTACCATTTTTCTTGTCCTACAGCAGTTGCACCTGCAGGCAAACACAAAATATTGCTGTATAGACATGAGCTGAAGAAAATGCAGCTTTTGGCTTATGTTTTGGCCCTCAGAATGCCACCTGCCTTCTCTTTATGCGTTACTTATGTGAATCACATGTAGACAAGAGTTACAGCTTGTCCACTGAGGTGCATTCTTCCTGCATGCTCATCCATGTAAATGTGTTTTTGGTTTTTTTTTGTCCTGCAGGCTTTAAAAAAACTAAAATTGCTATCATACCTTGGTTGCCCATCTGCTGTACGGAAATATTCAATGAAACATATAGCAGCAGTAGAGCAAAATTAAAGTCATCCAGCATATGTAGATTAATCAGACCTTGGAATGCCACTAGATTAACAAGATTATGTTTAATGTCTCCTCATCAAGCAGGCAGAGCCGTTTCTTCGTTGTGTTGCATTATAAAATCCCTCTGCCTCTGCTTCTCACTTTATTTACTAGCGTAATTTTTTTGGAGCATTAATATGGAGCGCACAAATGCAGAGTCCTTGTCAACTTATTTCCCACAGAGACACCAAATCGCTCTAAAAGTATCCAGATAAACGGAGTTATGGCTCCCACATGTCCACTCAATATTTTTATCGTCGCTGAAATGAAATGGGAGCCCCACTCGTCTCGTGCCGCCGTTTATGATTGCATTTTGTGACTTGCTGATGCTAACGCTTTTGTCAAGAGGGAATATTTATCTGAAAAAATGTAGTGGCTTACTATTTGAAAAGGTGATGATAACTGTGCACAGATACCAGGCTTCATTGTTTATTCCAACAGCACAGCGTTGATAAGGAACAGTGGGCTCTTATCTGTGTTACATTGTTAGAATAAACATTTAAGTTTGATATCTGCAGCCTCTATTTGAATAATTAATTGTTGCTCTCTAATCTACTGATTGAATATGAGTGCCCTTCTTTTTAACTCCTTTTACACAAGACCATTACTGGAATATTATCTTCATTTTATTTAGCAGATGCAGCCTTAGAGGCTCAGCCAAGACAGCGAACTATCTGAAATCCAGAGCACCTCCACAGTCTATTATATGCTTTGGCACCAGAACGGGGACTGTGCGTTTATTGCACATATTCTGGGACAACAAAGAGCAGAAGAGGCTGTGGAGGAGAGAGAATAAAGACGTGGAAAGAGTCTTGATGGCCTTGAATCAAGATGCTCTGAGTGGTCCTCGTGTAGCTGTTGATGTTGACTGTCAACATGTAGCTATTGTCTCCGTCTGCCTCAGTCTGTGTTTCATCGTCGTCTGGTTGCTGTGAGCTACCTGCAGTCAAACAGGCCTTTTAAGGCCTTGTTCTTTCTGCAATTAAAGTCAAAGCACATTAAAAGAAAGGTCTGTGTAGAAGGGAGAAACATGAGTTCCATTTTCATTAAAATTCATAAAAAAAAAAAAAGAAAAGATTACAACTTGGATCTTGGTGTAATAACTCATTATATAAACCAATCTAGGATTTTGATTGTTATGGTAACATTGTACTCAGCATGGCAACATCGCTAAAATGTAGTCCAACGGGGCAAGACACATGAGAGGTCAGATGATCGTACGCCTTTTGAACAAGAGTCTACAGCCATGCTAGCAGCTCTGTGAGGCTTTACTTAGACACAGATGTGCTTTGAGCAATGCTAACATGCTCAAAATAACAATTCTGATTGTTATGTTTAGCAGGTATACTGTTTACCATGTTCGCATAGTTACTAATTAGTATTAAGCACAAAGTACAGCTGAGGCTTATGAGAATGTATTTATTTTTGCATGTATTTGGTCATAAACTTAAGCATTGGACATATTAAACATTTGACCTCACCATATGAAACTTAACAACAAAATTTAACTGTGTACATTCATTGTAAAAACAAAAGTTATTACAATGAATGTACACAGTTAAATGGCAATCCATCTATATATATATATATATATATATATATATATATATATAAATAATTTCCCTCAAATTCACAAATGTCAACTTTTTGGTTGCGCTAAAGGAAGTTATGGGATCATCACAGGATTCATTTGGAGGCCATGAATGTCTATACAAAATTATCTTACAACCCATCCAAGAGCTGCTGAGATATTTTAGTCTTGACCAACGTGGTGGACTGTCCGACTGACTACACCAAGAGCTGACCAAAAAAAAAAGACCCATGTTAGCAAAACTTACTTGGAACTGAAACTTAAAGTGAACTGAAAGTGTCCATTATCAAATTTTACAGACCGGCTGTTTCCTGTTTCCCAGAACACTGTGTACAATGTTATCAGAACCAATAGAAATAATGGCCAAAATAATGAAAGTAAGACCCAAGAGACTGGAGTCATAGCTGAAAAGGATGCTTGATCCACCAAAAGCACCATCTCTTGTTGAAGCACTGGTTTGCTTCTGGCTCACTGGATGCCATCAGCTGAGTCAATCAATCAGCAAGTCAGTCAGCCACTCATCCAGTCACATAGTTGTCCAGTCATTTGGAGAGTCACTCAGTAATTGAAGCAGTCAGCCAGTCGAGCAGTCAGCCGGTAGCTGAGAAAAGTCTAGCCAAGAGGGCAGGCGCTACCCAAATCCTGATGATTTCCAGATGAGAGCCCAGACAGCCTGGCCTGAGTGGAGAACAAACGCATACAAAAAAAAAAGACAGGGAGAGAGGAAGGATGGAGGGCGGAGGGAAAAGAAAAATGATTAGAGGCAATGAAGGCATGATCCGACATATGAAACTAGTGCATGTGAAATACCAAAGCTCAGTCGGAGCATTTTCATCCACTGTTGTAATGTTCATTTGTGTTTGAGTGTGTGTTGAGTAGTGTGACTAGATCTGTGTGTGAGGATCATCAACATGACGCAGTCGTGGGCTCCACTCATCGCCGTTTACCTGTCCATCAACCTGGCAGCCACTCAGCACCACAGGAAAGGTAGGTGGACTTTGAGAGGCTGTACAGATTCACCTGCTCCATTCATACATTATATCTCTTTTTATCTTTTATCGGCCATAATGACAACATCATGTAAAAAGTTTATCTGAATGATCCCTTACACACAAATTGCAGTGATTTGCATCCTCATTTTAAAGATAAATGCCTATCAGAAAATGGAAACTAACATTCATGATGGTTCAGTTTCTGTGTATGTGTGTGTGTGTGTGTCTGTGCAAGAATGTGTTTATCTTCCGGAGATATCAGGAACACTGCGACATGCAGGACATGAGCAGCTAATTTTCCAGTGAAAAGTGACTGGCCTGTTGTTACTGGATCCACTCACTAAGGAAATTCCTTTCTCAAGACTCACATTACTTAAATCTTTGGATAAGAAACATGATGCTAAAACCAGCTAGAGAACATTTTTTGCCACTAAACACTGACATATTATCACCATTTGCAGCAAACATCCTTGAAAACATTTGCCTATTTACATATGCAGCTGACACTGTGCATGTTAGCACTTTTTGTTTTTGGCCACTTGATGAGTGTAGGTCCAATAGTCATTCTTCTTTTAACTCTTGCTTGGCCTGTACCTACTCCTGAGGGAAATATCTGTTTTTTAGCTGCTAAATGCTCCGCTATATTCACCAGCTAGTTGCTAACTTTGTCTGTCTGCCGTTTGGTGCCGGGCAGGCAGCGTACAGGAGGATTTTAAATTGTGTAATAAATAGAAACTTTTTGCTCACCAAATTTCCAGAAATTTGTCTAAGCGAACTGCATTGCATGCATTGTAAGGGAATGTCACTTACTTAACATTTTGCCACCCAGCACTACTGTATGTAGAACTTGGAGAGTTTCATCTCTTTGGTCATTGTAGTTATTTAAAAAAAGATAACCTGTAATAAAAATCATCCAGCTAAAATGTCAGACAGAGTATGTTACTAAAACCTACATCCAGTCCATTTGTTTCATTATTTAGGCAGCTCAACCTTATAATGGGTGTGCGTGTTAAAGGGCTAAGCTTATGTAAAGCACAGTTACCCTTCCTGGGTCATTGTGAAGGACAGTATTTGGTCGGTGGAAATTGGACTTATGTGACCATTCTCCATTGTCTCCAATCATCACTAGTGTCCCGAGTATTCTAATATCCACAGTGTCAAATCCTATCTCGTCTTCACTTGCGATACTAAGTGACTTTATTGCAGCTTAGCCTCACATAGATTTTTTTCTCACAGGGGGAATGGATAGGGAAGTCTGTGTTTACATTGTGGTACATTTTGTATCTGAGTTGCTGGAAAAAGTGAATGATTCAAGGTGAATTTAAATGCTAACCAGTAGATGGGCCATTCAGGCAAAGATTTTATTCTTTCCCATGTCCTTTTTACCCCCTTTTACCATAAGCCGGAGGGATCCAGACGTCCATTCTGTTTTTGTTTTGTTTGTTTTTCCCTCTCCCGCTCTCTCTCATCAAGACATCCCTCCAGCCTGGAATAGCATTTAGCCCTGCTAATTAATGGATCTTTGTTGTTCCCTCATCTCCTTGCAAGCAGTAAACTGGAGATTACAAGTTCCCTGCCTGTGCATAATGACAATGTAGGAACCCTGCCTATCCAAACACTGATTGTGTGGAGCGCTGGATGGGGAGGAACAATGGTCACCTTATGTTTGTTTGTTCCCCTGCATTAACATGTTAAAACGTTTAAAAACTTTAACACATCTCTTTTACTCTTAAATTGACCACTTTCGGACTTGTAAAAGTGGTCGTCATTAATGTCAATAAACAAGTAGTAAAGGACACTGATGAAAACTCTGATACATCTGGTATGACTAAATTATAAGGAAGTGCCTAAAAACTGAACAAATATGGACACTTGAAATCAGCCAAAGTCTGCTGTTCAAGGTGATTTAACCAACATGTAATGGATATGCTGTAATATTGTCAACGCGCTGTATTTTTAGCCTTCATACGACCAGATCGGCAAGTATAGACAATAGTCTTGAGTTGTCACATTTGTCTTAAACATGGGAATCTTTCCATGACTACCATCATGTCTCACATCAACACGGCATCATCTTTTCTAAGGAAAAGATGTAGTATAGTAGCCAAGAATATTTAGAGAAAGAAAAGGATATGGACTGAAGGGGGAGATTTTTACCGCATCAATTTTTAAATTTCTTTTCATATTTTAGTTATGTTGAGGGTCCCTTAACTTTAAGAATTTTGTCTTGCAACTCTTAGCGATTCTGCACCTTTTGACCTCTGTTATCTGCCAAACACTACAGGCCTGGTCACCAGAAAGCCGCTTGGTGACAGAGAGACTACAGTGCTAGGGTAAACTACTGTAGTTAGTGAGCTAGCTGCTAATACTAGCCAGCTAGCGCTAGTCAGTAACAAAAGCTCCCCTAGCTTTCTGTTTTCTCGGTACTGTGCCGTTTACTCCCCCCGGCATTTTGTTCTCCAGATTGTACACCATTTCATTGGTTACTGAAGGGGGAAAAAAATGTGTTCCAAGCAAGTTAGCTTGGTCGCTAACGGGACAATGAGTTTACAAAATCTATTCAAAGGTATATATGTACTATAAACTCCTGTCTTATTACAGTTTGCAAACCATTCCTCTGTGGAGCAGTTTATACTCCAACAAAGGAAGGTTAAATAAAAGTGGATGGTGCAAAACACAGCTTTCTTCATTTTAGACATTTTGAGCTCTCCATTCCCACAAAGGTCAGAACTGTCAAATGGTTTGCAATTGGTCAAGGGCGGGAATTTGCCTGTCAAAGTTCACCAAAGCTGAATTCTTGCATTCCAATTTAATGTGACACACAAATGTGCCACATTAAATTGAATGTCTTCTTCATTTTTTGTTTGTAGCTTCATCAACGTTATAAGACACATGGCCTGTTTCTGTGTCCACATCAGTGCTGCTCCAACCATGTGAGCATTATCCAGGAACAACAGTTTAATACCAAACTGCTGTTTCCCTACTAGAAACATTTCCTGCATGCCAAAGGACTGTTGTGTTACAACCATAGAATGTATAAAAAACAAACAATGGCAGAAAGTAGAAGACAACTTTTATGTAAATCACAGATAATTAATTTTAAATGTAAGTCAGCATTGGGTTGGTCTGCAAGCTGTCACTTCTCTGCAGCTCCTCCATTCTTTAGTAACATAACCCTTGTTCTAATGAGCACACTTTTCCCCTGGGTGCTGTTTTGTTTACACTGACAATGCCCCACCGAAGCTGGAGTGTCTCTTCAGCATCTCGGCACAGGCTTTCCTCATCAGCTGCTTATCGTGCATTTGGGAGTCACTTACTCAACGTGGGGTGTAAATTTTCAGCTACAAGTACCTGATCCATGTCAGTGCTGGATCCAGGGAAATGTCCTCCGTACTGATCCTTGGTGTTTGTGGGAGTAAAAACAACATTTTTTCCTACATTCTATAATTACTTAAATTTGAGTTTTTTATGGCTGATCTCAATTTCACATATAATTCGTCATTGCAGAGAAGGTCTTGAAACACCTTTCTGCTAATAAAGTATGGCGATAAGCTTTACAAAACATATTCTAAAACACACACAGACAGACACACACACACACACAAAAAAAAAATGCTGTTTGAAATTTTCGATCCACTCATGTCTGTATGGTAAATATGAAGCTGGAGCCAAGAGACAGTTATTGTGTGCAGACACAAACACTTTAATTTTCTCAGACATGAGAGTTGGATCGATCAATTCATCTAACTCTTGGCAAGAAAGCTAGCTAATGTTTTTTTCCCATTTCACAAATTGGCAGATTATTCAATTTATATACACAATGTTGATGGGGGAAAAAGTTTTCTTTCTTTGGTGGCTGTTGAAACATTTTTTAGAGGGGTGGGGTTGCACCATAGAACTTTGGACTCTTGACCTCAGTGTTTCTAAAATCTTGGCTATGGCCCTGTTTAGTTTGGGCAGGTTTGAGAGCTGAAATATTTGGGATAATTGGTGAGGATAACACAAATGTAACAGAATGGTGGGTTTTATTAATCTTACACTGGAGCAGCTACAGATTTTCTTTACATTCAGAATGGTGGCTGGGTTGTGAAAGCAAAGCTGGAACTGAGACTGGCAGTCACTCAAGCAGGTACACAGGGGAGATCAGCCAGTGCATGCGGCTTTGGCTGGCCTCACAAATGCTATAAAGGTAAATGTATCTGGCCGGCTGGAAAGGCTGAGGGCAGCGGGGCTGATCATTACTGCACAATTGGATCAGAAATCTGATGAAACCCCTCCGATTGTAGTGTATACCTCATTAAGATCTGTGTGTGATCTGTGTGCTGGGTTACACACTGATCCAAGTCCTGGATTGCAACCATATATGTGAAACAGTGGAAAAAAGAGAGCGAGATGTCTGGAGAAGCTTTTCACTTTGTTCTCTTGAAGCAGTGTCATCAAATTGGTCTTGGAGTGTCACACATTAAAGGGTGTTATAATACAGTACTAACACATTTAAAGAGTCTGGGCAGCAATAGTAGTCAATTTACAAACGGTATGGGAGGGAACTCTGCATCCTTGTGTGACCTCTCTACTTTCTTTTCTCATCCTTTTTATTTCAACCTCCCAAAGCATTACCAGTAGTGCTCATTATCATATAGAGCCAAGAATGCAAATATGGGGTTTGAAAATCAGGCTAGTTCATAAAGAAGTCTTTGTACACAGATATGTCCTTCTGATTTCATTAAGAATTTAGAGAATTTAGAGAAAAATGGCTCTTTGAGTTGATAAAAGCTATAAAAAATAAATGTACTTTCCCCACTTGTATTTCTTTAGGTCTTCATACAAATAAAGTACTAAATTTCAGTTATTTAAAGAAACAATGCCACTAGATCACACAAATAAGGTGAATGGTGTAATAAGTATTGGAATCCTTTAAGATCTACACTTCTATTCAAAAATCTTTTCATATTGTAGTTGATTCAGTGGTGCTGGGTTAAGCAATTAAAGCTGCACTAATCAATCGTTTTGGGGGGGGTTACTTATAGTGAGCAACCCACAGAGAATATTCACTCAAGTCTGCGGTTCCCCTCACCTCAGCAGAGCACTTTAGCACCTTTGACCTCATTGTTTTGGTTTTACAGCCGACAAATAGGTTCAGTCTCACACCACTCGAAAAAGTGAAAGCAAAAAAGTTCTAATAAACCCACTGTACACTAGCTGCCCAACATTAAACGGCACACAAACAAAGCGAGCAACAAGCTAGTGAATGTAGTGACACATTTAGCAGCTAAAGGGCCAGATATTTTTTTCAGGAGTTGGTGAATACCAAAACAGCTAGAGGAGAGTGAAGAGTGGACTTACATTCATCAGGTGGTCTGAAATACAACTCCAAATGAATGCTAATGCTGCTTTGTGTTTCCTGGATGTGTAAATAGAGAACTGTCACCACAATGACCCCATAAGGTTGTATGGTTCTGCTGCTGCAGCAATAAAGCTAAGCTAACCACCTGCTGGCTCATATTTAACAGACAAATATGAGAGTGGGATTAACCTTCTCATCTAATCCTCAGCAAGAAAGCCACTAAGCATATTTCCTAAAGTGTTGAACTATTACTTTAATGCTGCCTTAAATCTAAATTCTATGAATGCATTCATATTCTTATAGATACAGCTATAAGATAAGAATAATTTCCTCAGGTATTGCTGAAGTATAAAAGTAGATAACAGAGAATGACATTGTAGTAAAGTGCCAGTAACTTAATTGTACTTTAAAAAAAGTACTTGTGTAAATGTACTTAGTTACTTTCTACCTGGCTAAGAGGTGTGTGACCATGTGGAATTGCCTCTGGTTATCACCTCCAGTAAAATATGGATTTCATGGTATTTTGTCATAGAGATGGGGTAGCAGCAATTGTTTCCACTAGCTGAGAGCGAGGGGTTTCATTCCAGCTCTATCTGGACACCTCCGATTACAGGATCCTAGGTCTGCTACACATATTGACAGACACTTTGAAATCTGACTAAATGAGGTCAGCAACACCTGCCCCCCTGTGAGTGCAGATATCTCACCTCTGCATGCACCGGCGACTGCCACTTGTAAACATAGGAGCATCTGAGGCTCAGGTCGAAGACCAGTTACCCTCTGCACGGCTGGAGACCAATTCGATCTCACTTGCATAATATTTGAGCAGTAATGTATCTGTGTTTAGTCAACCTCTGGCCCACCCACATGCATGGATAATGTGGTGCCTAATTCCTTGAATACAAGGAATATCCTCTAATGCTCCTTTAAAATCCTCTAATTTCTTGTTCTTATGTGTTCTAGCTCTGTATCCATCTGCATATACGATAAAACGTGGGACATATTCGCTGATCAACCCCACGTTCCAGCATTCGGTGGAGGATGTCAACCTGCTTTTTGAGGTCAGTTTAGATCCTGTGGCTGCTGAAGTAGTTCAGGGCTCGATGGTTCGGCGCTGGAAACCTATTCAAATATGTTGAAAATGTGTAAAAGATCTGTCCAAGTCACACATTTTTGGTCCATCTTCCACATCTGAAAGCTCCTGCTAAAAACAAAAATGAAAACACTATGTACTGCTGCTTCCCTGCTAATCATGAGCAGAAATGTGAAGTATGTGTTTACCCAAAGTTTGCTGGATATTGATAACAGGAATGTTTATTAATATCTTATAATATCTTCCGTTCACTTCACAAAGAGGTAAATAAAAAGTGCCTTTGGTGGATTGGTATAGTAGGTGGTTTTCGGTAGCAAGCTAGTTATTTAGTTGGTTAGTAGTTTAAGTACATAGTTCCTGAGTATTTTCTTTGTGGACCCATGTCTCCAAGATCCTGCTAGCTGGAATGCAGATCCGAGGTGGAGAACACACCATGCTGATCCCAGATGAGGAGCTCGCCTCCCTGAGGAGCGTGGAGAAACTGGAGGTCATCTGCGAGGATGTCCTGCCAAAGAGGCTCTCCGACATACGCCGCCTGACAGCAGAGCTCGCCCAGCGTCGGTATTCTCTGAGCTGGCAGGACTTTGAGAGGACGGTGCTGACCCTGGTGTACACCACTCAGACCCTGGCTCGAGTAAGCAACCAACAGCAGAGAGAGGCGTGGACGGACGCTGTGATCCAGCTGTTCAGAGCCATTCAAAAGGATCTCAGACCCTCCTAAGGAAGAATCAAAAGATGTATTTTTTTTTAAAGCCCTTGGTCACCCTTTTAGTATATGATGGTGTTACACAATTCTGTCCAATTCTTGACTTAAACTAGGACCTAGTTTTATACATACCCTACATACTACATACTTTCTACATAGTACACTTCAGTATATACTAATTGTTATAGTATGTTGTTTTTGTAACTCGATTGAGTTAAGATTTTTTTGTCAAGCTGTTTCTGAGGTCATAGATGAACTTTCAAACTCAAGAAACCAAGCCACTGTGCTAACAGAAAATTATACAATACATGAGCTGTCATTCAAACTGCAACTGAAAGTCCACTGCTGATTATAATTCACAAAGAAAAAGCAAAATATTTTTCCCAAGAATTAATCCTTTTTCTAACCCCAATTGATATAAATCATCCGGTATCTTGCTACGACATTTGATGCTTCCATATCCTAATACCACTTTGTATATATTGAGATATCCCACAATCCCCACAACATCTAGTACACCAACCCTTTCTAGTTGTTGGTGGTAGTAGTGTCTAAAAACCTGTTTTAGGACTGACAATAATTAACAGACACCCAGATGTTGTTTCTTCTTGAGGAGACTAAAATATCTGACTGTAAAAATGTGAAACATCACATCCATTGATCAATGACTGAAAAATGTATTCCTTCTCTAAATATGTAATCAGACAGAAACAATTCAAGACAATAGCACATGTCGCTTTTATGTAAAGTACATTTATGTTTTACACCAGAGATGAAGACGGGAAACAGCTGGATAGAGAGGGGTATCACATGCAGCAAAGGTAACGAGCTGAATCAAATTGGGGACTTTGGGCCTAACCACTGGGCCACTTGGACACCTCGATTTAATTGCTTTATTGTATTATCTCTCCGAGCTCATAAGTGTGCACGTGTTTTTCACTCTGTAATGCATCAGGTTTGATCCTACTAATTTCTTCATTGTGGGAAAATTAAATAAAACCAGCAAAGCATCTGTGCTTTATGTATTTGTGTGAGCCACAGGATGGCCTCATTAGTTGTGTCCCAGTCGGCTCCTATAAATGTCCACATGCCTGGGCACTTGCTGGAAATGTGTCATGAATGTCAGCGTTTGACTACTCGCAAATGGTGTGGGTATTGCAATGTACCCATGGTTTGCATACTGACCTTTCTGATTATTCTGATCTTTGACCTACTTTAAATCAAACTATACGAAGTACATTAGTTTGACAACTCCATGCAGAGTTGCCCTGTGCTGACTGTGTAAATGCTTGATGTCATCAAATTACTCTAGATGGCATTAGATGCTTTGCTCTGTTTTGAAAAGATTGCTCATCTCATTTGATTTGTCAGTAAAAGCCCTTTGAACAAAACCACAGATCTGAACTTAAAAGCCTGTGTACATCAATACCCCTGATTGCTCATTTGAGCAAACTGTAAAATGTTTGATAGATGTTTACTTCAAAGCTATCCATTTCCCCACTCATTTTGGGAAATAGGTACTTGCCGTAATAGGCTTTCATGCAGTTCACGTATCTTGGAGTGGATAGAAAGTGTATGTCTGATTTGTGCTGTTTTCCCTTCTTGAGTCAATTGGTTTTACATTTGCTTACATTTTAGTATTTTGGCTCACTTCAAACTTTTATCCAGCCTTGAAAATGTTGCTCTCCCAATGTTTGTCATTTCCTGCCACCAGAGCTGGCTATTCCTCACAAGCATTTCCTTTCCAAAAATGTATATGATGATGATAGGTTTTTTTTGTTTTTTCTCAGGATTTTCGGTCTCTTTCTCAGCATGTCAGCATTCATCCTATGCCCAAGCCTCTGGTGCTGATTCTGGAGGACTGATGGATGAGGAGGTGAGGGCGGTAGTGATGATTTTTCCTTTCAAGACAAAGGATCATCCTCTGCCCCTGCTCCGCTCTAACGATGATGATGATGAGTTTTGGGATGTTTCTGGCCACTACTTGACAGAGCGTAAAGAAGCTGGGAAACGGTACAGCTCAGGATTGCGTTCCCCATGTTGAATCTTGTTCCATGTATTGTATGACAGTTCCCAGATTTTAATGTCACATAGTTAGGGTTGATGTTGTTATTCACTTTTGATATAAAGCACACATGTCCTTTAATCCTTATAACCAAATGTTGTATTTCCACATTGTTAATTGGTGAAACTTGTTTCAAGACTGTAAGTTGCTCACTGCAACTGTTTTTTATGCTTTGGCGCTTGCAGTGTCTTTAAAGGCTGAGTTGTACTTTGTAAACATACAAATACTGTCAAATTTTAAAATTCAATAATTAAGAAGGATTTGTGGTATTATATACATATATTTGCTAAGGCAGTCATTAGATTTTGCTCTATAACTTCACTGAATTTATAACGTATTGAAGACATAATTGTTATGAGGTGTGGTGTGTGGACAGAGAGGACCCAAACGCAGCACTCTGAGGGAAGGAGGTTTATTGAGGGGAAAAAGGGTGAGAGGGACTGGAGTGGAGGGAGAGGAGGACGTCGGGGAAGTACAGGCACGGGGAACCAAGGAGTCAGGGGACCAGGGAACCGGGGAACACAGGGGCCGAGGAAGCGAGGAGAGGCGGGGAAACAGGCAGGACGCCGTGAGGGAAGTCCGAGGAGGAGTGGGCCAGTGGATGAGCCCAGCCGAACGGAGGGCGAGGGTGAGTGTACCTGGGAGGGAAACAGACAGCGACAAGGCACAGGGTAAATGAGAAAAAACAAGAAACATGGAAGCCTGAACACAGAAGTGGCACCAGGTATGGAGCAACGACGATCAAGCGAGGATGGTGTGGAGAACCGGGGTTGAAATACAGGCAGTCATGAGGTGATTACTGGCAGGTGTGGCAGGCTGACGAGGTGGCTGATGAGATGCAGGTGCAGGTAGTTGGCTGGGCTCAGGAGCAGAGGGAGAGAGTGAGCACACAGGGGAGAAAACACAGGGAGGCAGGCAGAGAACAGGAAACCAAGGGAAAAAGCAGAAAAACTGATAAAGGAGAAAAAACCAGGACACTCACCGTCAGCCGGGCTGCCACCACAACAGTCTGCCTCCTGAACCCAAACTGGAACCTGGTTCCACAGGAGAGGAGCTTGATAGCTGAACGCTCTGGCTCCCATTCTACTTTTGGAGACTCTAGGAACCACAAGTAACCTTGCATTCTGGGAGCGCAGTGCTCTGGTGGGGTAGTAAGGTACTATGAGCTCTTTAAGATAAGATGGTGCCTGACCATTAAGAGCTTTGTAGGTAA
>NC_060165.1:17960016-17970548 GCF_021292245.1 Micropterus dolomieu | reverse complement strand
GCCGAACGGAGGGCGAGGGTGAGTGTACCTGGGAGGGAAACAGACAGAGAGACAAGGTTAGGGAAGACAGCGACAAGGCACAGGGTAAATGAGAAAAAACAAGAAACATGGAAGCCTGAACACGGAGGTGGCACCAGGTATGGAGCAACGACAATCAAGCGAGGATGGTGTGGAGAACCGGGGTTGAAATACAGGCAGTCATGAGGTGATTATTGGCAGGTGTGGCAGGCTGAAGAGGTGGCTGATGGGATGCAGGTGCAGGTAGTTGGCTGGGCCCAGGAGCAGAGGGAGAGAGAGCACACAGGGGAGAAAACACAGGGAGGCAGGCAGAGAACAGAAAACCAAGGAAAAAAGCAGAAAACTGATGAAAAGGAGAAAAAAAACAGGACACTCACCGTCAGCCGGGCTGCCACCACAACACATAATACTGATATCGAGTTGCAGTCTCTTTTGCACAATCCACACCTTAATTATCTTAACATTTCAGAATGACTCACTAACTGTAGTGCTTCTCTATATGTCCATCGACTCCTCTGTGCTTGTGATATAGATTTAATAAGAAAAATTGACTTATAAGTTAACTTTATGAAAAATGAGTCTGCATCCATTAAGTTTATTATACCTAAATGGCATGTGCTTTATAAACCTCAGCAGCATAATGCATGTTGAGAGAGCAGCACCAAGTGGTTGCAGACAGAACTGGAGTCTTGGAGTTCTTCATGTTCTTAAAGCTTGTAGTCAACTTTTATCATTTAATATCTCTATTTCTGTCCATTTGTGAAACTTCTACAAAATAAGCCCCCGATGTATATATTCCAGTCATAATTTTATTATCTCCATATTAGGACTTAATATTATGTGGTGCAATATAACCTGTCCTGACCCAATAGATGAAGAGATCAAATTAAATTTAACTGTAGTGACTTTCAGTGGACGTAATCAGAGGTTAGCTGCAGCTCAGTCAAGTCAAGTCAATTTTATTTATACAGCCCAATATCATGAATCACAAATTTGCCTCATGGGGCATTACAATCTGTATAGCATATGACCCTCAATCCTTAGACACTAAGCAAGTTCATCCTGAAGGATAAATGTAAAGTGAAGTTTCAAACTGTAACAAGGCAAGGCAAGTTTATTTGTATAGCACATTTCAACAACAAGGTAATTCAAAGTGCTTTACATAAAACATAAAAGCAACAGGGAAATTGAAAAAATACACATTAAAATATAATAAAAGTTACAGTGCAGTGTACAATCAGGGTTAAAAGAGTTTAATGGAAAATAAAAACAGGCTGAGGGGTTGAGCAAATAACTGAGTTACAATTATTTTGAAAAGAGAATAAACAGAAGTACACTTAATCCACTCTGTCTAGCTAGTCTGTATTCAGGTCCAGCAATCTTTGGGTCCACTGAAATCCAAAAACCCTTGGACACTACAGAGAAACCAGGACATGTCTGTCTGCAGGCCACTTTGATCCAGTTATACTCTGGACCCACCTGCGTGTTTACAGGAGGACAGAGGTTCCTGCAAATCACTCAGGCGTGAGGTTTAAGACCACTTCCTTCACTCTGTTCAATCTCACTCTCGTTATCTTTTCACTCAATTACCTACTCAAAAACAAAGAAAAAGAAAACAGGACAGTAAAAGTTACAGTGCAGTGTAAGTTATCAATATACTATTTAAAGGGAGTGGTAAAAAGAAAAATCTTAAATATTTAATTAAAAGCAATGGTAAAAAGAAAAGTCTTCAGTCTTAATTTAAAAGAACTGACAGTTTCAGCAGACCTGCAGTTATCTGGGAGTTTGTTCCAGATATACGGAGCATAATAACTGAACGCTGCTTCTCCTTGTTTAGATCAATATAGAAGTGTAGAAGTTTTCCATAAGTCATTTCCCAGTGTTCTAATAATATCTATATATATTTTTAAAAGGACAAAACTATATATACAATATTACTTTGCAAATAATGGACTTTGTCTCCTCTCCCCAGCTCTGCAAATATGATCTGTCACAAAAACGGTTACCTTTCTAACACACAACAACAAATCTTTTATAATCATCCAATCAACAAAAATCATTAGAGCTGAATTATTTTTACTGAAAAGCTTACCACTTAAATTAATATATAATGAGAAATATAACAGAAAATTAGCATCATCTTCCTTCTTACCATAATTACATAAAGCCTTTCCTCTTCAGGCAGAAACATTAAACCAGTTTCTTGATTGAACGTGTTTTTTTGTTGTTTTCATACAAATTTCTACTATGGGTTTTTCTATGAAACAATACATTTGTAATTTGGGTTGTTTGGTTGGTATCAAACAGCTGTATTTAAAGTTGTTTCATGACCTTGTAAGTTATATCAGTTATCAGCCGAACAGGCTCACTAGGTGGCAGCATTTCCCAATTTAGTTCCCTGTTGGAATCTCACTCATGCTATCAGTCATGATTTTGGCATTTGTTATTGATTTTGCAGATGTCAGAAAGAATAATGAGCCCAAAGGGATAAGTGAACTTACATTAATAGTACAACACGCAATAGTAGTAATACTCTTGTCTTACACCCTGTCCTAAGTCCATGTTGTGCACATATGCATGTGGCTTCATTAAGAACTCTTGAACTCATTACCATACATTTTTGTTATGCTGACACAAGATGTGGGCTGCTGCAAGGGACAAAACTTTGATGACCTGGAATTTCTAATTTGATTTCTTTCTCCTGGTAGAAATATTTTGTGATCACCTCCAGCTGAACACCCATTTGTTTTAACTCAAGCTTATCAGCTGCATATGTTTTTCCCCACAGCTGTCAGACGTATTTTCATGCTTCAAATCTCACAGTGCTAGCAAAGAGGGACTGATGAGACATCACAATGTGTCACATAAATACACACTGTGCTTTTCTGCACTAAATTAAATAACTCACTATCACATCCAAGTGGTTCATAAAATGAACGCACGGCAACCTGCCATAATAAAACCTTGTTTCGATTCTGTGGATTTTTCCCCTGTCTGCCAGTCAGATGACTTGTGGTACAACTTGGCGTTGCCTTCCCGGATATTATGAGAAAATAATTCAAGATCTCCATTTCAGGCATCAAACACTCTGGCCACACCATTGTAAACATTCCTCTGGAATCAGCAACAGCCCATACAGGGCAGATTCTTTTCTCTGAAGATGGGCACAATGTGTTCATGTGGAAACTGTGGTTTTCATCAGCAAATATGTTTGTTTAGAAAACTCACTGTCATTCGAAGTAGGAATAAACATGGAATGAAGGCTGTGACTCAAAGACTCCATGTTAGGAGGTGATTTATAAGCTACAGGTCATCAATATGTCCCTGTCAGCCACTGTCGTGCTAGTGTCAGAGTGGGTGATTTTGCAGTTTTTCTTGCATCGCTAATACCAGTTTAACTGACAACACCCTGCATGGTCTGGAATCAGAGTCAGTAGTTGAAACCACAACTCTAGAAACTGGTCGTGGTCACTTTTACAGCCATGTTATTCTAATGTGGCTAATGTGGTGTGTATAATAGTAGCTGAGCCTAGAAGAGAGACGGTGCTGGTGGGGGAAACTGCAGAGGGTATGGATGGACGGACAGAAGGAGGGATGGCTGGACAGATTGACAGAGAGTTACACAGCAAGAGAAAGACCAGACAGTCTGCTCAAAACAGCCTCCTGCTTCCAGGAATCAACACAGTATTTCACAAAAACAGCTGGGGGACAGAAAAAACAGTGCTGTGTGGATTATTCATGTCCTGATATATTTGATGTCAGGATTCAAATTATCAAAGTATACAGTGCATTGTTAATTTACGTCATTCAAATCATACAAGTGAAACGAGCACAACTATCATAACCACCCCAGTTCTGGGATACGTTTTAGCTTTCCCACCAAGTTGATTTGTTGGGCATAACTCAGCTTTGATAAGGCGATGGGAGAAAGTTAGCCATGGGGTAGAGGATAATGCTCTTTCCCTCCCAAACTCTTATCGGAGATTGTTATGAAGAGGTGCAGGATTCACAGGGGAGATGTGGTATGCTGTGTTTCAACACCGTTCTCTGGGTCCATAATTTGATTTGGCTTCGTGCAGTCCAGCCACAGATGGAGCAGTCCCAAAGGGAAGTCTCAGGCAGCCCATGAAAGCCTGATAATGAAGCATATGAGTGATTGATAATGCTGCTGTGTGTGAATGATGTTCTTGGTAATATCATCCTGGTGTCTTATCTCACAGATTCTCTTAAGTTTTTTTTTTTATTTGGAAGAACTTAATCATCCAGTCAGCCTCCAAAGGGGCCAATATAAATTAGATCGACTTGAGGATTGTTTTAAAGCTGCTCCAATCAATACTTTTACAATTAAAGGAATAGGTCAACATTATTGGAAATACGCTTTCTTGCCGAGTGTTTGATGAGAAGATCGAGACCATAATTTTTGTCCATTAAATACAAAGCTACAGAGAGCTGCCTGTTAGCTTAGCTTCGCACAACGACACGAATCAAGGGGAAATAGCTAGCCTCTGAACAGAGTTGTTTGCTAACAACTTTATATGATCATACTATGTCAATGTTGTGTTTACAGCTTGTTTCACTGTCCCCAAGTGGCCAAAAAAATCAATTAATGTTGCCTCAAAATAGCCTACAGCAATATCCACTAGACAGCAGCGCAAATGTGGAAGAGCCCTCTCTTTTCTTCTTGCAGTAAACAACATTGTACACATTTGGCAGAGGGCCAAGACAGCAATAAATTTTAACTCTTCACCGTTGCTAGAGACAGTAGCCATGACAAATGGCATATTCCATCTCACCTTCTCTACAAAGCCTTGTTATCTAGAACATACAGGATTAAAAGAGGAAATTTAAACAGAAAAGGCACCTACCAAAGATGTTTTTTTCATTTTGATGTGCGTCAGATATGTTAGAAGTGTGTTGTCTTGAGCTGCCCTTATAAGGATGGTCTGCTGATTCAGTCAAATGTTTCATGCTCAAATCCATGGCTTGCTGATGAAATGTGATGGAAGAGGGGGTAGACAGTGAGACCCCAAATTACTGTGGATAAAAGCAACCACCCTGTAACTGAAAGCCTGAAGATCCTGAACACTGCATCACATAACCACTAAGCCATTTTTTCCGTATTCCCTGTAATAAATCCTTTCATGGTAGCTCATGTATGGCCGCATAAGCAGGAATGCTTTTAATATAAACTCTCATATAAAGTTTAACAGCACTCTGATCTCACACTGATTTGCAGGATTGTGGGCGGCAGAAAAGTCATGGCCAGAATTGCTCCTAATATAGCTCCGCAAATTTGCAAACTTATCCTCATAGAGATTTCTGAACTAACTGTGGGCCAAAGGTAGACTCTGATGGGACTACGTGGAACCAGATCCTGCCTGTATGACTGGTGAGTAAACAGCCATGACAGGAGAGAGAGACTCGTGGGTAGTAATGCATCGTGTAAACACAATGAAACATTTGATTTCCTCTTCAGAAAATTAATGTTTGTTGATACTCAGCCTTGCTTCCATTGAACTCTGTGATCAATTGTAACTGATACACCAATGCAGGTGGCCCAGACTCAAACACTTGACTGCAAATGAATTCAGCTCAGTGCAGCTCTGCTCTCTGGCGCATTTCCCTGTTTGGAGAAGAATTAATCATTAAGTGTCTCTGAAGCTCAGTGGCCTGCCGGCTTTGTTTTAACTCCGGCCATCTTAGTTTGGTTTTAATGGACGATATACTTTAGCATAAACAAGCTCAGGAAACTAAGCGCCAGAATGGGGAATAGCAGTGTTTGTTTCTCAAAGAGCAAACCGTGAAATGCAGTGTGTTTGTCTTTGTTAGTGTGTGAGGACTCCTGCCTTGGCCAAATCACCAGCGGCCGCCTGCCTGCCCCATTATGTGTTTGGTGTCAAACTGACTGTGAAGAAGTGAACAGTGCCCCTGGGAGTCGTACACCAACCGTTAACTCACACTTTGCTTACGCTCTCATTTCTCCATCTGATTTGTATATCATCTGTACACACTCTTGTGGTATAATAAACTGTGCTGGCAAATGTCCTTACCCTCACCCTGACCTTAGATATGGCATAGCTTCCACTCCGTGCGCCCTACCGACTCTTGTCTGTTGTTTTGTTTTCCTTTACAGAAAGGAAACATGTTTATGAGGAACAAATTATAGAAAACAAAGACAACAAAGAATCATTGCCCTCCAGTTGCATATTACAGCGGGCCAATTTGAAGAAACAGATGTGGATGCAGTCACAAAGCAGCTCTGCAGATGCTTTCAGTTTGGAAGTTGGACAGCAAAGCTCCAGTCACCACAGAGCAGACAGAAACTCTCTCTGACACATGGGACTGTGCCTTGTTTTTAAAATTCCAACTCATTAAACCCATTTACCATACTCAGATCTACTGAACTTTTAACTTCAGTGTCACTGTGCATGAACAGGTTGGATCTATTCTTCCAAAAGAATCTATAATTGATGTGTAATGACCTGAGGTATGCATGACTTGTGGCCATTCCTTTCTAAATAAGTCTAAATATAGTATATACAGTGTGATCGCTTCTCTCCAGTGTCGTTGACTGCTTTCCCAAATCCAGCCGACTTTACTCAGGAAATCCTTGTCTGGTTGCGGTGCCAGGGTTGCCCAAAGTCCCATAGCAGGTCTTAAAGATTCCATAACACATGCAATGCAACACATGCTTCTCTTCTGTGTTTCACTGGCCACAAATACTTTGCATATTATCAAACAAAATAACAAAACCAGAACTGCTTATGTTAGCTGACTGAATAATCAACATAAATTTGCTTTCAGCATTGACCTCATAAAGAAAGTTACCTAATTTACATTCTTTTTCAATGAGCTCTAATACTGTGCACGGCTGGCTCAGTATGCCAAGAGCAATGTTGTGTGCATGTAGAATACGCATGCTATACTGATCTACTACTCTGATCTCCATAAATAACTCCTCAATATTACAGAGTTTGACAGTGCAACATAATAAATACCCAAATTGGCTCTACAGTGATCAGTACTGCTAATGAAATGCAGGTTACTCTTAAGCTGATGATACACAGAGCAACTTTTAGAGCAATGGTGCAGGGCAACGGTGCCGTCAATGGTAATGAGTAAAGATTACTACCGTAATCCCCTTCCCCCACCACTCCACCACTCGCCCCGGACCGCCGCTATCCGTTCAAAACATAGTCGGACTTGCCACTAGCAAGATTGCCCCGCAAAATTGCTCAAAAAGTTGTCCCTTCTATCATCAGCTTTAGCGTTAACTGTAAACTCGATACTTTCTGAATTACTACTATTTTCCGGACATGGGTAATGCAAAAGCCAGAGAATAGCTTCTTCTATGTAACTCTACTTTAATGACCTCTTCAGCTGTAGGCCAACAGACCATTGACTGAACATGTATAACTTTACTGTTTTACAGCATATCACTGTTTTTTGTTATGTCTTTGTTATGTAGCTTACTTAAATTATAAAATAGGTATTATTACCATTAAATCAATTGTGTAAATTCTCCCAATAAACATGAATAAAATATGATAAAAAAATAAATCAGAGAAGTGAATCACCACAAAAAAATTCTCATCTTACGCTAGCAGTATGGGCGGCATATTTAAGCCTAAATGTGCTTCACCGCAATGTGTTGTAGCACTTGTTGCAATCTCTGCTGTTCATGTCGCATTTTATTAGCAAAAACTGAAAAAAAATGTTCTTTCAAGCCATCTTTTAGAAAATTTGTCGTCTTTGCACTCGCTACTGCTATTGCTGTCCTCAAATACGCACTTAGAGTGAGCCCAAAGTTTCTCGTCATGCTGTCACAGCTTCGGAAAAGCTGCAACTAATATGCATATTGTGAGTCCATAATTTGGCTCTATAATGTTGGAATTTGTGTGCTTGGCAAATGTCAGTAAGCTATGAGGCTGCTGTTGGTTTTATTGCTCTCCCACAGATATGCTTGTGGGCAAGTGTTTTACATAAGAATGAATATGCGTGAAACTATAGCAAGGTTAAAATGAAAAATACTGGGGAATTTTTACAAAGAAAACATAAATGAAGCTTTAAGCTGAGGTAGGTAACGTAGCAAGAGACAGCTAGATTTTGAAAGTATCCTGCTGAAAAAAAAATCCTACCCTCTCCCTCCAAGTCCTCCAAAGCCACTCCCCCAGAACATTCATGCTCAGTAAGTGCACAGGTAGACTGCGCACAGGTAGGCACATAAGCATGTAGGTATGCACACAGGCTTGTAGGCAAGCTTTGCTTATTACAATACTGCAACAGACGGATACTGGATTTTTTTCATTTTTGTGAGAGCATTTGATTAATTGATTTGCTGATAAATTTCAACAAATATAACAAAACATGCTTCTGAAATAAACTGCCTATACAAACTTTGATAGTATGTATTTAAATTTTCAATCCAAACAGTAATAAAAAAAAAAAAACTGTATTTTGAAATTGAACCTTTAATGATGTGGCTCAAGCCTTGTTTGATCATGTGTCAACGGTATATGCCAGTAAGCTGTTGCATTGGCATAAGCCAATTACAAACAACATATTTTCTTAAAACTGCGCGACAGGCAGCTGTCACCTTTCTGATAATGCCGCAAAAGTAACTAGGTCTTAGCAGCTAGAGCAGCAGCACAGCCAGTTTCAATTTGAAATGCTCCCCAAACTTTGATGTGTGTTTTTTACAGCATGTCTCTTTCCTTTTTATTTTCTCCGCTTTAAACTGGCATAGCCAATACAAACCATTTCCACTCAGTGAGACTGTGATTGCTGTCCATGCACTTGTCCTTTAAACAATAATTCTCAAATTTAGCTTTGAGGCAGATGATTTTTATTAGTCTAATGACTTGTAAATAACTGCAAGTTGTCATTTTAGCTTAACTCTGTATTCACATTACAAATCTGATCCATGTGAGGTTGCTGACAGACATGCATTAATACTACAGTGATTAATGTCATGTCACTTGAATATGGAGGTATAAATAAGTGGCCGCTTTCCTGCTGAAGGGATGGACCCACTTGTGGCAGATGGACATCCAACTCAATTTGGAACTGAGACAAAGATCTTTGCCACAGAGTCCTCTGGGAAAACTAGTCCCCAGGTTAATTCTGACCTAATCAATCCGAGCCTTGCATGGAATTACCTCTGAGTATTCCTGATCATCCACTCAGCCAATTAGCACTATTCATCTACTTTGGGTGGACACAGTCCCAAGGCACTCACAGCAAACAAACTAATTAAAAATTTTGTCTCTATATGGCCCCTCGCTGCTACCCTTCTCCTCATTTACTTAAAATCGGAGCAACTCTGTGGGGGTTGGGCAGGGGCATTTGGTTTGATCTGAACCTGCAGTCAACCCACGTTTGAATGTTTAGAAGTCTGTTGGGGGTCACTCCGCAGAAGTAATCAAGAAAATGGGGAGTGGCAGGTCGCAAACCACATTGTAACAGAAATGTTGTGTGGCAGACATAATGACAAACAACTCAAAGTGATATAGAGGGGGAGGGGCTGCTCAGAACGAGGACTCGAGTGATTTTCATGATTCACTAATTTGTCTTCCATTGGCAAGAAACAATTGGTGCTGGAATTAAAAAATGACGGTTGATAGATGACGGGTGTACCCGTGCTTGTTTGTTCAAAATTTTTGAATATCCTCCAAGTTCCGAAGGAACTTGGCCTCTTGTTCACATATGTTTACAATCCTGGTGATGGCCTGATTGTTTTCTGTGATGAGCCTCTTCCTTGTGATGTAGCAGGGCTAACCTTGGACACAGCAGCAGGCCCCCATATGAGAATGAAGTCATCACCATATCCTATATATTCAGAACTGATAAGAAAAAGGGAAATATTCTTACGGGTTATACTACTTAAAATGCTGCTGCAGCTGTAATAAGAAAAGCTGTAACTTTTGTAAAGGGATTTGAAAATACCTGTAAAACTGTGATAAATGTTACTTATCTAAACTGATAAAGAGAAAATAGATTTGGCTAAGTTTTAGCTTTCCTGTAACACTTTTGATGGTTATTTAAAAGCACTGCCTATCTCCAGCAAGCAATGCAGTAACAATAATTAAAGGTGACATTTGTTAAGATAATACCGTTTTGGCTAATCCTAGCCATATTGATTAAACTGTCTCTGAGCCTCCATCAGTGTGTCACTCTGGGTTTGATTTGTTTGGTCTTTAGGGGACCCCAGATTGAAATGTAAGCTGAATAAATAATGGGTACTGAAGCAATTAGCCATGCTAATAAAGCATGTCAGCTACCTGCATGACTTCATTCAGAGCAAACGACAGACCATATAGTTTTTTAAAATTAGTCCAGCTTCATTAGAAAATAAGAAACTGAGTAAATATTTGCTCACATAGCAGATAAGACACCAAATAAAAACAGTTTATTTATTGTTTTGTTTTTATTGCAATGGTGTCGGCAAACAATAGCCTATTTACACATTTTAAAACAAGGAAAAGATATCAACGTGACTAATAATCTACTGCCAT
>NC_060165.1:17912465-17959916 GCF_021292245.1 Micropterus dolomieu | reverse complement strand
TAAGTTTTAGCTTTCCTGTAACACTTTTGATGGTTATTTAAAAGCACTGCCTATCTCCAGCAAGCAATGCAGTAACAATAATTAAAGGTGACATTTGTTAAGATAATACCGTTTTGGCTAATCCTAGCCATATTGATTAAACTGTCTCTGAGCCTCCATCAGTGTGTCACTCTGGGTTTGATTTGTTTGGTCTTTAGGGGACCCCAGATTGAAATGTAAGCTGAATAAATAATGGGTACTGAAGCAATTAGCCATGCTAATAAAGCATGTCAGCTACCTGCATGACTTCATTCAGAGCAAACGACAGACCATATAGTTTTTTAAAATTAGTCCAGCTTCATTAGAAAATAAGAAACTGAGTAAATATTTGCTCACATAGCAGATAAGACACCAAATAAAAACAGTTTATTTATTGTTTTGTTTTTATTGCAATGGTGTCGGCAAACAATAGCCTATTTACACATTTTAAAACAAGGAAAAGATATCAACGTGACTAATAATCTACTGCCATGCTTGTCACACTCTGCCTGTCTGCCATGCCGTGTTTTGCACTTTTGTGTTTAGTTAGCGTTATTTGTTGGGTTTTGGGGGTCTGTCGTCTAGTGTTCGGTAACCCTTGTCATGTCTGTTACCCCAGTGATCCATCTGCATGTCTGTCTCTGTTATCCCCTGCTCTCTCTCTCCCTGCCTGTGCCTCCTTAGCCTCATGTCTTTCACCTGTGTTGCTCCCGCCCTGCTCGTTAGTGCTTGTGTATATATACCTGGTGTTTCTGTCTCATCTTTGTTGGGTCATTGTTTATTGTCACCCAGTGTTGCAGTTTGTTCTTGTGTTGTCAGCCTTACTCGCCGTGTCTCCCTGTTACCCTGCTCATTTTTGGATTCTGGTTTTCACCCTTTTGGATTTCTGTTGGGACAGCCTTTGTTTTTGGACTCTGTCATTAGCCACTCAGTTGTAAGTGTACTCGCCTTTGTTTGTTTATTAAAACCCCTTGAACTATACCTGCACTATCCGTGTCCTGCGTTTGGGTCCTCCAACCTACTACCTGCTTCACCACACACGAACCGTGACAATGCTAGTTGCTAGGCTATACAGTTCAGCTAACTACACAACTGTGCTTTGAGCGAATGCTAATGTAAACATGCTAACATGCTCATGTTCAGCAGGTATCTTTTTGCCATGTTTTCCATCTCAGTGTATTATTATTGTAGTGTATTATCAGGCTAACACTGCCTAATTAGCCCTAAACACAAGCTACAGCTGTAGCTCACAAGAATATCATTAGTTTTGGAGATATTTGGTCATAAACCATAGCGGAGGACAAATTTCAGTTTTGAACTGATGATGGCACTAGATTAAAAATCAAATGTATAAAAATTAAATCTGAAGGAACATACATTCCATGGGAATCCATCTGATAAGTTCATAGCAGGCTGAAAACGTTGTGTAAAAACTGCATTTTTGGCCACATATTAAAGTTTTTATGGTGGTTTGAAAACAAACACCTTTTTACATGATTTAAACTTTTAAACCAGTTTTTCGGGCAATATTTGTCTTGAGTGTGTCTAAGAACCCCAAAAAATAAAACTGAAGTACATGTTATTCTGAAGTCACTTGTGATGTAACTCAAAGTAACTATTTCAGCACTTTAAGCTAATGCAGTGTCTGTAGAGTGTAAATGTAAGCTCAGTGTTAAAAACATCATCCATCAAGATGAGTAACAACAGGGCCAATTGAGGCTCTTTACAATGAATTAAAGCTAATCGAATTCCTGTATCCCGATGACAAAATGCTTTCAGACACTGATTTATCTTGTGATTGGTCATACTCGTCAGTCAACTCCTGACCTCAGGAAGCATATAAAACAGCAGGCAGTTTACACAAGCCCCAATTTATAAGTGATGGGTGACACAGGGCCAATATACCCTCCCTGTTGCTGCCATCCAGGCACTCTAATCTGATAAATGGGCTTTTGTTTCACATGAATCTATACATTATGAGGATGTAAGTCATGTATACATTTATTCAGAAAAGTCATAAGACTAAGTCATGAGAAAGACCATATGACCTTATTAATCATGTGAATCCATAAAATCACAACTTAATGGAAACACACAATTAATAGTTGTTGGAAAAATTTTCAAAACTTTACATTGTTGGGATCCATGAATGGAGTTTGCTGGTATACAGTTGAGACTAATGTAGAGGAAAAGCAAAACCATAATGTTATAATGAAGTGACAAATAAGCTATAGTTTTTTGGAAAGACAGTATCTCTGGCAACACATTGGGGGAGGGGAGCCTCATAATGTTTCCAGTGTAAAATCAGCTGTTATCCAGTAATGAGACAGATAATACTTCACGTCATACATCTGCTGAATTCAAAATTGCGTTCATCTGTAAAGCTGCAGCACACAATATCAGTAGTTGCTCGATGAGTTCTTCAGTTTTACAGTGAAAAGAAGAGTGCAGCTGTGTCCTTTTTTAGGATTGAATTCAGTAAGTGGTGGGCCTGTTTAGTGTTCAGTAAACAATAAAAAGGAGCTGCTGTGCACCTGGAGTTACAAGGCCAGGACATCCTGAAACTGATCTACAAGCAGAGACATAATTTGAACCTCTTCTTGTACTGTGTGCTTCCTTCCACAGGTGAATAACTTTGGTGGGTGTCTGGGGGCTGGTTGGTTGAAGGGAATGGTGGGTGAAGGTGAATGGAAGTGAGCAGCTCCTCTGGGAAACTGGATAATTTCAAGTTGGTATCTGGGAACTGGAGGTTCACGGTTCATGGTTGTCGGGATTGCAGCTCCGTAGGGAAGTCTTAGGCGTGTCGAAGGGTTTGCAGTCACCTTCCAGTCCCAGCACATGGGAACTGACATCTTGCATCTGTGTCTAATGCCAGGGTCGGGTAAGGGATACGACTTGACCCTTGGCCTTTGGTGAAATTCAGCCATTCGTCATACATTGCTGGATCAGGGGCTACAGCTCCTGGCACATCTGTTCATAATGCAGGTAGCGTGTGGGGGCTGTGGCTTCCGTGAATCCGAACAATCTGCTGATGTATATAAATTGATTGCAGTTGAGGCATGTGCTTCCAAAGAGACCCTGGCTCTCAGCTTAATGAGGTTGTATATCCTTTGAATTTTAGTGACTCTGAGACGGGGAGTACTCACCTTTTGAACTTTAAGAAATCCAAAAGAATCTTGCTAAGATGCACTGAGAGTTGAAAATGCCAATACATCAAGGGGGTTTATTTTTGCCCTTTCCATCCATCTTTACCCTTCAAACAATGTCATGAGCATTGCAAAGTGTCCCATTTAACTGTCTACTGGTGTTTCAAGTGATTGCAAAAATGAGCCTTTAGGGAACTTCAGGTGTTTACATTGTCTAAGACGGATGACGCCAGTTCCCTTTAGCTTAAACGCATTGTGTACATGTTACTTTTTGTTTGGCTATCTGTAATACCAGACTTCATATACTCTCATAGTGCTTCTACTAGGTACACTTAAACAGAAAAAGAGAGGTTATATTAAAGCCTTAAATAATTAATCTTCAGGTATCTCCATCATGATAAACCCTGTGAGTCTGAAACACTAAGTAGGCTTTTGAACTAAAATTTCAAAACAATAACTCCATTTTTCAAAAAGCACACCCATTTCTCTAAACTCTACACTCAAATCCCTTCATTTCTCATTGCCTACACCATGTGGTCATTGAGAAAGCACTGACATTCAATATTGTTCACTCAATCAGCACAGGTTGAGCTCAATTAGCACACAACTACCCAGGTGGAAACAGTCAAAATTGATAACACACCAATCAGAAGCTTCAATAGATGGATAAAATAGCTGGAGTCAGTTTTGGAATCTGAGGTGTAGGACAGAGTGAGGAGGAGGACGGCAGTATGGAGAGGAGGAAAAGGAAGAGGAACAGTAGGAGTTGGAGGAGGAAGATGAGGAGGTGGAGGATGCAAATCTCTGGCCTGTCCCAGACCAAAGACGGGATGCTGGGGCAGAATAATGTTATTTGGTGTATTGTGCTGTACAGTACACTAAGGAATAAAAAAATGTACATTTGTTATTTCTTTTGTGTTCATGTGAAAGGGTCTTTGATGGGGAGAACCATTAGCAACATTACTTATAACCAGATTTTGTAATAGTGTTGTATTTATCTCAGCAGTGTGGAAAAACTGTTGTGGTTTGTGTGTAATGTCTGAAGTTTGGTATTTGAGCAAGATTGAATGGTTTTGAGTAGAAAGCTTCATTTTGATGTGAAAATGGGTTGGTTGGGGAACTTGGGTGTGAAGTTATGGATTTCTGTTTTGAGAGTCATAATTTCCTGAAATGTGTTTAAGGAAATTCTGTAACTCGACGTGTTTCCAACAAATAATACCCTATCATTCAAAAGAAAGAAGCGCAATGCTAAATCGGTGGAGTACTCTCTTAAGGTTCCTTTGACTTACTAAGTGTGAAACTGACAGAGAATTTGGCCACTTTTTTATACTCTTATGGTCCTTTTAATTAAAACGAACAACTAACATTGTGGGAATGGTGTTTTGACTTGTGGAAGGATTTGCAGCAACAGCAGAAAATCTGCATCTTCATTTCTTAACTCGGTCAGAGAGGTCAACCTGTGATTGACACGAGGACAGTGATAGACAGGTGACCCCTGACCTTAAACGGCTCAATAGGACAATCATGACTGTTCAGAATTGACGCTGACGTGATCTCTTTAAAGCTCGGAACGCCCACAGAATATATATTGCCATCAACCGCATTGAACACAGTGGCAACTATTGAGTGACCTTGTTGCTCTGAGTTGATTGAGAAGAAAATCACCGTGGAAAATCCTCTCTTCACCTGATTGAAATTCCTGTGCAGGAGCTGCATAGATGTCTGAAGTCTAAGAAGTGATCCACAGTGACAGTCAAATTACAGGAATTCAGATGAAGAAGATAAAACAAATATCAGCCCCCCCTCAAGCAGACTTTTATCTGTTTCCATCCAAAACTATTCACTTTAGTCAAATTATGATGAATGGGCTGGAATGTGCTTCTTGCAGCAGGCTTTTTCTTTTCATTTTGAGGACTGTCTCAAATTTACATGCAATATCTCATCAGTATCAATCACTGAGGGTATTTACTGTGAAGGTAATCATTGTAGATCTTATCAAGGTTTGTCTTCAATGGCCAGATCAGACACACTACTGATCTGAGAGTTTAACTGGAGGTTAAATCAACACGTTCCCGACAAGAGAGAAATCAACTGATAAAGAAAACAACTTTTCCCTTCATCTGATCAAAGCGTTTTTTTGGGAGTCGATCTTCAGGATAAGATAAAGTTTGATACAATTTGTCCAGTTTTATGTTCACTTTTTCTTTGTTGTTCTGTTCTATTTGTGAATTTGCTTGATCACAAGACAAAACAATTTGCAATTGTAAGATTTATGTCTGACAGTATTGTCATTGGTAAAAAGAGAAAAGATGGACACAGTTACAATTCGGGGAAATGAGGGATGAAATTCAATAAAATGCAGCAGAAGGCACAGTAACGAGATGGGAACTGGGATGTTAATGAGCTGTAGCTGACAGGCCAAAAGGGATTTGTCTCTGTGATGATTATGTTGAATGAGAATGTAGCAGGACGGATGGGGGTATCTTGTATGTAACATAATGTACCATCTTATACTGCTCTATTTTAAAGTCTTTCCTTGTCTCCCTGGCATGCTCACCATTAAAATAACTTATTTAGCTGATAGCATCTGCTGAGTGGATATGTGTTTGCACTATGAATAGCAGTCTTTCACAATGAAGAGCATGGAAGCATATAGAAAATGAAAGTTCATAGATTAGGAGATAATGGCACCAAAAAAACTGTCTGCCAGAAACATATATAATCAAGCAAAACCTGCTTCATATAGCATGACAAGCCAGCTAACTTTATCCAGCTAATAATCCTGCATTTTCCTGCTTTTGCACTTAGTTCCATTCATGTACCATTAATTCTATTTGTTTCACACAACAAACAGCAACAATCAGTAATTCCCTTTAGAAAGGTTAATCAAATTGTCAATCTTGTGGAATGTCGTCATGTCTTTTTTTTTTGCAAGTTAATTCAATCAGGTTGAAGATTGCACTCACACATGCATGAGGCAAAATCTATTTGCAAACGGAAAAGAATGCATCTTGCCACCGACTGTATATGGTAATCAAGAGGTGCAAATTTGTGTTTTCCACACCTTTTATCGCCAGACAACACTTGCCAGCTCAACTGTGCTTAATCTTGAGTACACACAAAGTACATAGAACTCCTGCTAACAATCAGCCTCATTCAACGACAAATTTATTTACAAAGCCAACCTTGCCAAAACATTGCCAGAGCTGAAGTCTTTACACACTTATCACTAACATGATGGACCTCATTCTGCTGATTCCAAAGCTTCTCCCTGATATCAGCTCATTGCCATCTGCTCCAGAAATCTTTAAAGGCCTCATTATCTACCATTACAACATGGCGGAAAATTGGCTGCTGTCTTCTCCCCTCAAGGAGGTAATCTCTTCAATCTTGACTTGACAACCTGGTTAAACTCATTATTGTCATTGTCATGGATGGACCAGGTGTTTCAATTTGGGGTGAGCGACCTTAAGACCTAAAGAATACCTGCTTCTTGTGCACAGATGCTTTAAGGCTTACCTTTCAGCTAACTTTCGGGGCTCCCCATGATCTCCAAGCATACTTCTGTCGTCCTAGATTAACTGGCAGGAACAAGCTTCTTTGAGTGACATTGTCTCAGCTTGCCAACTTGCCCTATATATCATACTTCCTTTGCCCAAATTTCCATTCCACTCCACAGACTATTTCTTCCCAACTTTCACTGGGGCAACACCATTACCTTCTTATAACTCCTCTGCAGTTTGTCCCTTCCAAGCTCTTGTCCCAGCCCTCATCTTCAGACCTTCAAAGACTGGCTGAACACCAGATACTCAACCACCTGAATGGTATCAATACTATCAGCCTTCCAAAATCTCAATTACTCTGGCCACCTCTGCCTTCCAGCACAGCACCCCCAATAATATCATCCAGCTCGGTGGCAAACAACTCTTCCAAACCATTATTCTTACAAGCTCTCCACCCTCCAGCAAGTCCATTATTCTGGGATCTGTTTCCAGGATTCTACTCCCAGCAGCTGTCACTCGCCGGAATCCAAAAACCTGATCCAAACTAAGAGTCTCTGGGGCCGGTTGTCTCATCGTGTTTAATCCAAAAGCGATCAGCCTCATCCAGACTAAGAGCCAAATATCCACATATCCAGCATTGGTCTTGTCATTACACTTTCTAAAAATCCCTGTTACTCAATGAATGTTGTCCAGCCTTTTGAAAAGCCATTTTGACAAATCTGCTGTGTTTTCTGTTTAAATTCATGTTGCCACATAAAACAAAAGGCTAAATTTAGTCCTATTGTACAGTCATATTATTCATGTATTCTGTAACAATTTATCTGACAAAGTGTGGAAAATAGAAGGAAGAAAGAACTTAATTTTCAACTCCCAGGTAAGAGTTTCCTAAACATACTAAATGTATCATACTGAACTTAATAAAGCGATGACATGGCTTCAGTTAAGCCTTTGAACAAACAGATGTGGAATTCACATGTATCATTGTCATACAGAGTGAAGAAAATATTTCTTTCTAACTTGGAAGTTACTTAGGGGGAAACCTAAATTCAAGAGATTGTATGTAATACTTTGGAAGTAATCTTACTGATCCCTCAAGACAGATAGTATGATTCAAAAGTATTACAATGTCTGTATCAGGAAATCAGAAAACACTGCTCCGTGATACAGAGCTTATGAGATCCGGGAAATTGTTTAGAAACTTGTAAACGACATAAATCCAAATTGAGGCTTGTAAAGCTGCCTCTGAAAACCACAGCTACTGTAACAGCGGTTGTTTCACGTGTAAGTTCGTTAAGTTTATTAGACATACTAATAAACTTGTGGATGTGGACGGGCGTTCTCTATTAAATCTATTAAGATGACAGTGTTGGACTCCATCCTGCTGTGAAGCTCAGAATCATATGCAGTACAGCGGCGATACAAGAAGCAGGAAGTGGGATAAATCATAACCAGATTCCATTAGTTCGCCTGTGGAAGTTAATGCCTCAAGTAAAGAACTTTTAATTTGATTTATTAGGCCCACCACCCACTGAGATGGAAGTGTGGAGGACAGGAAATGATGTGCAGTGATGGGAGAGGAGACACATACGAGAAATCACCAGTATAGTGTATCAGGTAAAGAGGGACAGATGAGCAGTGTGGACTGGCTATCAGGGACAAAAATAGCACATAATCGGGCAGAAATGTGCTTGTCCTTTCTTCAAAACACAAGGGTATCATGCTCTTTTTCATATTATTACTATTTTAAAAGTTTCATCCCCTTACCATCAGTTGATTTAGATGTCAAGATTCATACAAATATCTAACACAGTACATTGGGAAGCTATTTATTGTTAACCCAAGCTCGCTAAAACCTTTTCAGTAAGCCTCACTGATGCTGGCACATTTAGATTTAGAACCGAAAACTAACGTGTGTCACACTTTATGTGTCTGGTTTTACTGTCCAGTTACTAGAAATGTATGGAAGCCCACACATCGTCAAAACTAGACATTCTCAGTGGCCGTGGTATCATTTCAAGTAACCGATATTCATCTTGGCTTCTTAAAACCTGTGGTGGCTTACATGCCATGAATCACTGTAATGAGTTCACTAATTGTTCTCTCTGTAGCTCATCACCAGCTTGTCTGTCCTCTTTTTACACCTTTCCTCATTTCCTTTTCTGTGTGCCAGTCTGTGCTTCTGTTACATCTGAAGGTATAATCCTAAATGTTCAACAAGAGTGTGTGTGTGTGTGTGTGTGGTTCAGAAACTCCCTCACCAATCAGTTGAAAAGCCCTTTCTCTCAATCGCTTGACATCCGTCTTTTGGTTATGTAACATGTAAAGAAAAAATACATGTTGATGAATACATTTGCTTTGTTTAGGATGTTTTTAGTCAAGTATTTCGCCTGAAATCACTCCTTTCCTGAGTGTGAAGTGAATGCACTATAGGCTATTGTGCCCTCAAACAAAGCAGAAAGTAGTTACTTTTTATTAACAGCCCCACAATGCATTGGACTTTTAGATTAATTACAGTCAGTTATGGCAGTGTTGCTTCCTAACTTGGCAGCTTTGATTGATTTCTCTCACCGTTGCTAATGCGTAGGTGGTTTTGACCATCAGTGATTTAAGGATGCTGTTTAATTGAGCAAGGATTTTTTACGAAGGAAGTGTTTTCTTTTGTTTAAGCAACTGTGGCTTTGTACTGTGTATAAAGTAACACTGGAAAATGGTAACAAAAAAAACCAGAGCTCTGAATCACTGTTGTTGGTAGTGCTCCAACCCACTCAGAAATGCTAGCTTTCATCCTTATCAACTGGATTCAGACCAACACCTGGTCTAGCTTTAGAAGATACAAGACTCGTTGGGATAAAAATTAGTCAGTGCACAAATGAATCCTTGTAATGAGTTTAATAATTTTTTTCACCTTTCCTTTTTTCCTTCTCTCTGTGCTGGAGCTTCTGTTTCATCTGCAGGGTGAGATCGTGCACCACTGATGTCCTTCTATTATGGAAATGGCCCTCTCACAGAGAAAGTCACACTCCATCTCACTTTCCAGCCCAGTCACTCCGCATTACAGAGCATAGCTGACCTCAGCGGTGTCGAGTGCAGACTCCATCACTACACAGCTCTGGACTTGTACAGTAATGTATGGATTCTATCTGATTACTTCAGACACTGAGAAAGAGGTGCAGGGAGATTTCCCTCAAGCTGCTGACATGGAGCGTGACTCTGGCAGAATTCCTCACCTCTTTTTGCAGGGGTGGCTAAACCTCTCAATTAATCTCCCAGAGTGAGCCATTGAAGGTGAAGGATGCTGCCTAGGTCTGTTTAGCATTTATCAGATCTGCCCTTTGGTGCCTAGCAGCTAATTAGCGTTACACCATTATTCACATCTCTGCCATCTTTTTTGTTTTTCCTCACTTTCACAGGCTTACAGAAGTGTCGGCCACAATATGCACCAGCCGCACAGATGGAATGAACATATGTAAATCAGATCAGCTGCCCTGATGGGGGTGGGGTGGGGACAACAAGGTGCTTGTTTCATTGATATTTCAATAATTATTATCAAGCACTCGTCAACCAGCAATTGTGAACCAGAGATCTGAGATCTCCTTGTGTATTACAATGACTGGAATGTGTATGACTGCTTGCTTTGCAAGGTTAATAGGTTATAGATTATATGGAACATTTTTTACTGTACAAGATTTTGGCAGTGGAGGATAGTCCATTTGACATTTCAGTAACCTGTCATATTAGACCTGTCAACACTGAGAATATTTGAGTGAAGAAGACACCTTATGTCCAGCAGTTTTGAACCAGATTCTGTATTTTTCAATGTGGGAGGAGCAGATAGTTTGAGTATTTTTTAACTTGTGGAAAGAGTATGTATGTATCTTAACCAGGTGCATGCATGTACATGTGAGCATCGCAGGAGGGCCTCCTCCTGACCTTGGCCTGCACATTTAACATCTGCAGTACTAACAAGGGACAGGTTGTGCATGTGTGCATAGCCAAGAGATCAAGCGAGAGAGCTGCATTGCATGCACAGCACCCGACAACGCCATAACCCTTGCCACCTGCGAATTGTGTAACAGAGACACTGCAGATTGGATGCATTACCAAACCAATACCAAAGTATTTCTGACCTGAGACAAACATCATTTTGCCACACATATCTTTTTGGAAGATTTATGAGCACTCACTGTAAGACAGTTTGCAATAATCATGTATCCTGCCAGATGTTACACCAGCATGGTGTTTGGTACCCTGTTACACTTTTTTGGCTCATCACACTCATTAAGTTAATTTACTGCTGAAGCTCTGTCATGGGGATAGTAAAGAATATACCTTATCTCTCTTTTGCTCTTACCCACCTCTTTCCATTCTTCTTCTTCACCAATGATGAGCACGCAATCGGCCCCAATGGAAAAACCTGCATCGCTCCACTGGGCTATCCTGACACTTTAATTGGAGAGGCGTAAATCAGGCTCCATTGTCAGGGAGAAGGGTAATTATTTCCTCCTGTCTCAGCCACCAGCGACCCCCCTTTTTCCTCCCCCATTTTACTTTCTCTGTCTGTCAGACGCTTTCATCAGAGACCTGGCTCACACACTCCCTTTCCTTTCTTTCCTGGGCTGTGATTTTAGCAATAAGCTGTAATTCTACCTTAAAGGCAAAGTGCTAACGTGTAAAACCCTTCACATCCTGGCTCATACCTGCAGTGAAGTGACTTGTGGCACTCAACGCAGGAGTAACACAAATGCATCCATTCATGAAAATGCGAACAGAGCATAATTGAACTTCTCTGGAACCCAGTATGGAAATAGTTAAATCAAATGCATGTTGCTAGGGGCTAACACATGGTAAGACATACTGTAGCATTTGTGTATCCAGCCAAGTCTTTCTAGACTACTGACTCCTCTGGTTTTGTGTCAAAGCTATAAATATGTACTGGAATAAGCATTTGTTTTTAGCTCTTTGTGATGAGCAAGTTTTACCAAGTGAACCCATTTAAAGCTATTGTGTGTTTACTGTGTTTTTTGTTTTTTTTCCATTCCTTCCAAAGAGCTGAACATGATATCCTCTCTACAAGTCGGGTTTGCACGCTCCTGGTTTGAAACAGAGCGTGCTTCTCTCACCAAAAGCATATCCACATCTTTTTAATGGCTGACCACATAGGGATGAATGGCCCATGTTATTACTTTACTTCACTATCTATCCTGATGATAAAATCCATCACTTCAGAGGCAGGCTACTCAAATGACTGATGGGTAAGAGCAGTTTAAGAAAGAATGCATTAGCAAAGGAAAAAAAGGAATAACTCAGCTGCTTTAGCCATGCTAGCCGAATAACTCTAGGAATGGCAATGCCGGTCTGTTAACTGGTCCACCATTTTGGTCCAGGAGGAAATATCTTAACAACAGTTTTTGAAATTCATTGTCATCATGAAGCCTTTGGTGAGCCTTTGACTTTAGCTCTAGCACCACCATCAGAGGTTCCCAGACAATGTGTCCCACTGTGACTTTACTGATCCCTGACCTTTCCTTACTGTTGGATGGATCAGCCTTAAATGCATTTCATTTGTGTCACCATCAGGATGAATTTGATAACTTTGCTGATTCTTTAACTTCGCATATAGCACCGTCACGTAAAAAAATTATATCTTCATTACTTTGGTTTATGACTCAATATCTGCAAAACTTATGATATTCCCATTAGCCTCAGCTGTACCCTAGTACTAATTAGCAAATATTAGCATGCTAACTCAATTTAGCATTGCATAACCTTTTAAATCCTTTTAAAAAAGGATCAAGATTGATCAAGCAGAACCAGATCAGTTGTCTTTTTTATTACACACATTCTTCGTCCTTGTCTTAATCTGGTGCATACATTACCCACAATGCAATTCAACAGCAGACAGTTTGGTCGGAGCTTCGTGTGTGTTGTGCTTGTTGCAGCTAATGTAGCCTTGAGCTGCTAGCCTCAAGCAGAGAGGAGGAGCTGGCTACAGAGGTCTGGTAAAGCTCACTTCTTTCTAACTCCACAACCCCAGATTTTTTTTCATTTTCAAACTTGTAGTGTTGAGCCCCAACTGACACTGACTCATGTGACATCACTTGTCTTGAGTTGCTCCCAAGTCTGTTAACAGACTTTAAAGTGTAAAATTGGTGGTCCTTTTAGATGGTGAACTTGGCTTAGCTCAATGCACCACTGCACCTAAAGCCTAGTTCACACTACACAATTTTTTTGCCCAATTTGCCGGTCGGAGAGCTCGGTGACCGTCAGGCTATGATCAGGGGTAAATAAGGAATCGATCAGCGGTCGCCAGTCGTTAAGTGTGAACTACACAATGACGCATCAAAATGGCTCCCCGACACATTTTTCACACATCGCTGACATCCGCCAGATATCTATCATGCCAATTATCTGAAAGAGTCAGCCGACTCGACATCCACATCCAGCCAATGAGAGCAAGCAGCTGGCAGAGCAGGCAGCTACTTTTTCTCTGCAAAACAATTTTTACTCACCTCCAGCTCTCTCTGTAGCACAGACGATGCCTGCTTCCTTCGTGTGCTAATCCATTCTTTCACCCATATTCTTTGTCTTTAGAATTGCTATCTTTATGAAAACAAACAGCTGTTTCACGTGTTTTCCATGGGCCTACGCTGAAAGTTGTGTAGTCTGCAACGAGCCTTAAGGAAAACCTTCCGGAGCAGCTATGGCTGTAGACCTTCAGTCTTGTCTTAACCACTTTCAGCATGAAACTCCATATTAAAGTTATAATTTATTTGCATAGTTTGATGTAGTCTGGTTGTTAAATGGTTCCAGCAAATACTTACAAGCTGATTCATTCTTGTGGAAAAACTGATGATACTTAATATGCGGATGGAAATAGAAATGAATGGCAATGTCTGTTTTCATTCAGATCACCATGCCAAATTTGATATTTTTGGAATGGCTAATTGATCATCCACAGATTGAAATCAGCCTCAATCCTGAATGTGTCTGACCTTTCTGGCTTCATCCTTTCTCCACCTCTCTCACAATTTAAGCGGTACATGTTAAAGTTTGCTGTCTAGTTAACAGAGGGAGGGAGGGAGGAATAGCGTGTAAGGGAGGGGTGGGGAGGAGGAGGAGGAGGAGGGGAAGGAGAGTGGAGAGTGTGTAATAGGACACCAGCCCTCTCTGTCTTTTCGCTCTCCTCCCTCTCTCCTCTCCTCGCTCCTGTGCTCTCTCAGTCAAGCCCGGTCTGTGAGCCCTTAGATGGAATAGCAGCATTTTTCTTCTTTGGTGTCACTGGAGGAAACTGGAAACAAGGTCTCTTAAGGGGGATAAATAGGATCCAGGTCTGGGCTGGAACCTGACTTGTTGGAAGAAGCTCCTGAAAGGTGAGTCCTGGACCAGGGGCTGATCTGGATCCTGTCTCTGTATAGGTAGAGGGGGTCTACCTGCTGTAATGTACCGTACTGTAGTGGAGCAGATCAAACAGCGGAGGCAGAGAGGGGGTGGTTGGCAGGCGGTTAACAGGTGCAGGAGTCCCACTACTGAGAATAGCTGGAAGTAAACTTAATCTGAGTGTTGTAGAGCCAAATTTAACACATTTCACTTGCTGCTCCTTTTAAATCTTGTGTAATATTACATCAGACCACCATGACATGCTCATTTCCCTCAGATGCTTTGGGTGTACGATCTATTTTAAATACAGTATAAATTTCCAGAATATGAGTCATGACTTTAATGTACTTGCTCTATTACCCTGAAGCTGATAAAATCAGAAAATCTGTGTTTTAAGTGGTTATTTGGTTAAGTTTGTATAACTTTATTGCACCAGAAAAGATTTCTGGTCTGGTTTAAGCTTCAACCAACCTACTATAAAAAGCCCTTATTGTACTATGAAGAGGATTTTCCAGACTCACAGGGTTTGATGGTTGTGATCACAAGATTCACATGTTATTTCATCAGTAGATCTACTCAAAAGTACACACATTTGGCTGTTCTTGGCTGCCTGCAAGTCATGTGTGTGAAAGGAACGTGTGGTTGTAAGAGAGCCACTGACAACTGAATGACAGGGTGTGGTATGAACACGCGCTGTCCTATTAGGAGCCGGGACAGCGGGAACAACTTGTTTACCATTTCAATTATTGTCCTCCCTGTCAAGGAAAAAATTGAACAAAATACTAAATAATTAAATTTTTCAAACCTAAATCCAGATGGGAGGACCTAATGCCTTCATTTCTCGTGGTAAAATTGTGTTCGTGTGTTTAAAGCATTAACAGGAGCAGATGGGAGCAAAACAATCACAGACCCAGTTTGAAAGATGGAGGGGAAAAAATTTGTTTCTTCAGCTCTGCAGTTTTCTGCTTTCATCAATATTAGTTTTTGAGCAGTGCCTCTGAAATGGTGAGATGGAAAATTCATTAGGCTGTCAGCCAAGGAATGCACAATAAACACAATTATCATTACACCCCACTGGAAATATAACTCTCCACTCACTCAGGCTGACCTCCTTTGTGGAGACATTTAATTGCCGTCGCAGAGATTCCTGGCAGGCTCAGCACTGGAATTTCTGGACTTTGAAGAGCGCAAAAAAATTGATTGAAGACTCTATTATTTTTGTTCATGGCAACACTATTGCACCTCTGTATTGGGAGACCCATTAACCCAGGCAAGCATTAAAGTGGTCCACAAGCTCATTCATGTCTCACTGTGGTGAATGTCATAGAGACTCCAGCGTTTCTGAAGCAAAGTAAGTGCCAAAACCTGACCTGGTGGGATGTCATAGGATGCTCAGAAGGAAGAACTCCCTTGATGATTTTAGCAGCTGCGAGACCAACGTTTCCAAGCCAGAGCCTCTCCCTGGGAGTTCACCCATCTCTCTGAGCATGCAGGGAGGGGGGTAGGTGTGGAGGTTGAACAGTTTAAAGGGTCGATTCACTCAAAATAACAAAAAAATCAATCCTGACGCCAGACAAGAATGTCGATATTGGACAGTTCTGGAAAACCCCAGATCACATTCAATGGCAACATTTGTTTGTCCAACTACAGTATGGTTTAGGTTACGGAAAGAACATGGTTATGGCAATAAACTATGGGTGTAAGGTTACGTTTAGACAACATTTCTTGGTAAAAGTGAGGGAAAGAATGTGGTTGAGGCTAATAAAAAGGGAATTGTTAATTAGTCTGTGACAGGGTACAAACTGCAGTCTCCTGCATGGAAGTCAGATGTGCTACACACCCATCCACCACCCTGAGCTCGACACCCTTACTTTCTGCCTTTCTGCAACTTAATATGTGACAGCAACTACTGCTTTGGCACTAAACGATGCCACAGGAATTTATGCAATATTTACATTTATTCATTTAGCTGATGCTTTTATCCAAAGCAACTTACAATTGCTATACATGTCAGAGGTCACATGCCTCTGGTGCAACTAGTGTCTTGCTCAGGGACACAATGGTGGCTGTCTCACAGTGGGAATTGAGCCCAGGCCTCCCACACCAAAGGCAAGCATCTTATCTATGCACCATCACCACCCCAATATGGATGTTATTTCTCGGATACCAGGCTGGGTATCTAGTTTGCCCAACTCTTTACACACCTTTGTTTCTGCCCCCACCTAAATGAAAAAATGTAATTATATCCACAGACATCAGCCAGTTTACATGGAAACTATTTTGCACCAAAGAAGTTCTCTCCTATTCTCAAAGCTATGGACATAAAACTTTGACTTAAATCACAAAAATGAGGTCTTGACTGTTGCATTGCCACATACAGAATTTAACTATGCATTCAAAGAACCTTGTCTCAGCTATTAACACAGCTTTGAAAGGGAAAGGTCAACTGCTTTGTCAGAAGCCAGAGCAGGACATGGGCTGAGCCTCAGAACAGGGCCTGAGCCAACCCGCCTGGTGGCTAAAGTTGTGAGAGACGCCTGAGCTGAAGCAGGCTCTGGGGGAGGGTGTGTGTCGGTGATGCAGAAGCAGGAGAGGGGCTGCGGTACAGCGGCCGGGGCCGCCTGGATAAGCTCCATGCTGTTTTATTTCTGTTAAGTGCAGCCAAAGAGATCTCATTCCTCTGCAGTTTTCCATCTGTTATCCTTATGCACCTGGACTGTAGAATTTCACCTCAGCTATATATCAGTCATGCTTCACTCCACAACACACACCCATATCTCAGCCTATTTGTACACTACACCTGAAATTTTCATAGCAATCATGCAGCTTTCCTCTCTCTTGGCCATCAATTTTTCATTGGACATATATAAGCCATGAGAGCAGAGATCCACGCCCTTGTAAAAACATCATTTTCTTTTAGTATGTAAAAAAGACATTGCCTTTATATAGTGCAATGTGTTTTGTGCACACAGGTAGTGACAACCAGTTTTGGTGGTAAAAACAGTCTTTCTCCAGCAGCAGAGTTTTGCATTGCAGGAGTTAGTGCCCCACAGGCGGTACAGTACCTGCCTCTATCAATAATTGAGCTGCTCTTGTCCTGTTATGGAAACGGAACAAGAGGAGGCTGAGGGGAATATTTCTCCAGCAGCTCTTTTGTGCAGATTTAACTCATCCATATTTAAGAGACGTACATTGCAAGAATATAGTAAGTGATGGTATTTAACTGACATGCTGTCTTCATTCAGTGTAGTATGTGATTTTATAAAGTCAGCATTTCTGGACCTGTCAGACTGACAATTTAACTGTAAATATCGGTCATGTGTATTCTGTGTGTTATTTCTGTCCTCTTACAAAATTAATTACCCTTACAGCAACGGATGGTATTGTATTCCAATTAAATAATCATGATCAGAGACATTGTCATATGAATGTTATTACAGTGTTAGCTGCACCTCAGTGAGCACTGATTTTATGTTTGTTTCAGATTAGTTTTAGAATGAATATGATTATTAATTTAACTGCATTTAAAAATTCACTGGTCAAAATTTTTGTATTAACATTGGGTCAAATGATCTTCCCTTTCTCAGCTCTATGGAGCTTTTTAGCTTTTTTCAGCTTGTTGTTTTTATTGGGGATGCACCGAATGTTCGGCCAACGAAATTAATCGGCTGACAATAGCAAAAAAAGCACTTTCGGTGTTCGGCCTAATAAGTCAAAAGACCCAATAAATTTTACAGAACAATTACGCTGACGTGTCGGCAGTGTGGAAGCATTTTAAAATGTCAGAGAAAGACGCAAAAATCGCCATTTGCGGACACTTTTCTGCTGAATTGTCTCCTAGCACATCCACTCCATATGTGGCTGACTTCTTAGAAAAGGCAACAAGTGGTCTGACCCACTTTGAGTGTTTCTGTCACTCATTTGTGAAAAGGCGATTAAGCTGAATGCACCTAAATTTGGAGTGCACACGTATTCAAGCATTTATGGTAAATTTACTGAAACGGACCAGTGCGAGCTGACAGGCAGGTTAGCGTCTTTATCCTATCAGTTTCTCTCTTTACAAAGACAAGTGTTATCAAATTGGGTCGGACTTGATGAATTTAGCTCAAGGATACACATGTGACAACGTCACGTTTTCAAAATAAGGTGTCTGTACAGTATCAACATAAGATTAATTGGATTATGTTCACAGAAAGTATAAAACTTATTACATGTGTCCATTAAAAGAAAATGGACACATGTAAATTACTTTACTGGACCCTCTCGGCCTCAGACCCACTCACCGTAGTGTCTCCAAATCCTGCGGGAAACACTGAGTAAAAAGCACATTTTGACTATTTAATTTATGCAATGGTAAAAAAAAAAAATTCAGTATTCTGGAAAGTTTTTCATTATATTAGGTTTCAGCTTCGGCACAGAATTTTCATTTTGGTGCATCCCTAATTTTTATATTTGTTTGTTTTCTGCAACTTCATCACTTCATCTACCTCGTTTCCAGATGTAGCAGATGGCTCTGTTTAGTAAAAAAAAAAAAAAAAACTCAGATAAACCTGCTACACAATATAGGTGACTTGTTGGTGAACAAAGTGGAGCATTCAGCCAAATAATTCCATCAGGAAATTATAGAAACCAAACCAGAGCTAAAAAGAGAGGGAGTACTGGACTCCAAAGGAATTCCCGATTTGTAAATAGGTAACTGTTTGCTAGCACATTAGCCGTATTAACTTAGGTGTTAATATCTCATTGTCATGTGGCTACATTGTGTTTTATTCACTACTGCTTTAAATTACTTTATTTCAACATGTGTAACATTTGAGGTAGGTTTCTTTTTCAAGAAACCTCTCTACATGGAGTGATGTGTTTTACATTTCCAGCAGCAGAAATGGCTTGTTGTTGGGAATACACTAAAAAAGTTGCTACTTAGCTTTAGCATTATAGCTAAGATGGCTAAAGAGATAAAAGCACAAATGCAGTAAACTCAAAATGCTAATGATTTTGTTTTTTTGCCGTATTACAGATTTCAAATAACAAAGGGTAAAGTGTACTCAGAATCTTGTACTTAAAATCTTCTCTTTCAAACACCTCCAACAGGCAGTGGTGACTGGTTGGGGTTCCTTAGCGGCGCAGTCATGGGCAGGCCAGAGGGGTTGGCCAGGCCACCTCTGGTGTCAGCTATGGCGCTTTCCTTCCTGGCTCTCTCTCTCCTCTCCACTGGGGTCTCCAGCCTCCAACAGCCCCTGCCAAGAGTCTTCCTTTCCTTTGAGGGTAAGAAAAAATAACAAGCATGCTCCCCTGAAATTAAAGTAAACTATCAACTTGGCCTTTTTCCACTTGTTGGGTTTTCTCTGCAGATTTAATGAGGTTGTAGTGATGCCATGTGTTTAGAGCGGTAATGCCGAACAAATGCCCACGGGCTACATCATTATGGCGTAGTACCTAAACTTTGCAGATCTGATGGAACTTTACTGTTGTTTTTTTGATTAGATTAATCTTTGATAGTTTGTGTACATATTTGGAAAAGTTTCAGTCACACACCTCAGGCCTTGAAGCTTCGTTCTTGGACAATCCCTGTCCATCCATTGTCCTGCTGTGTGTCAGCAAAAAGTCAGACCTCTGCAGGAGGTGGCACTGCTTGTCAGAATTACCCTGAATCTGTTCCTAGTTAAACTTTAATCACACCCTTCAATACTGCAGCCCTGTGGGCATTGCCACAGCCTCTGGTTTTGATTCTCTTGTTTTATTTAATTTCTTTGACATAGATTATTTTATGAATTTTTGATGCTCCCTTGAAATGAGAGTTTACTGTAGGGGTAGGCAGGTTTAGCTTGTCTATGTGCATGCTTGCGTGAGTCAGTTTAGATGAGCTGGCCAATCACTCATGGCCCTGAGCTATGAGCGGTGCAGTAACCTTTTCGCAGTGGCCGGATAGTGTGCAGGGGCTGAAGGAGACGTTTGATCACCTTTCACTGCCTCTCACTGTGGAATAGGCAGCACAGAGCAGCTGAGGCTGTCTGTCAGCAAGGTTTCTGCACTCAGACAGTTAATAAAGCCTTACAGCATAAGGCTAAAGCAGGTGTAGTTTTCTTTTTTTTCTCTCTTTCCTATGACTAAATGTGTAAATGTTTTTTTTTAAAACATAATTGACTGAATACAGAGAAAAAAACTAAACATATTACTATCTTCTCTGGACACATTATTCACTCACTGCTTGCTCCTCCAGTCTTTCCAAATAGCCAACTTAAAAGGTCAGCAGTGGACATGCTGAAAATGAGCCAATCCCTCTAATCTTGGAACGCTCAAATCCCTCTCAAAGTGCGGATTAGACTTGATTTGTGTTAGTTACTGTAGTTGTGTTTCGCCGCAGGGAGGACCATAAATGGAGAGTTTGACTTTGGTATCGGCAGTGCTCTATTTCTTTGACAGGCTCTGGACTTTACTCTTAAATATGTGTTTTACTGTGCAGTAATTACCCTGGAATACATTTAGGTGAACTTATGGTTAACTAGGTAAGAGTGGCCAGAAGCAGGAGCATGTTTGCTAAGCAGCCAACTTGAAGCGCAAATTTACATTCCAGCTTTGATTTAGCACCTTAGAACATCAGAGAGCCATGAGTAGATGCACCTTTGTTTTTGAGTTAAAAATCATATTGAACTGAGGAGGATGAGGGTCATTCCTCCCTCTTGGCTGCAGGAGAGAGTTCAGCATGGGTGAGCACCAGATGTAAGGAGACTCTTAGGGCCCAAGGTAGAAGTTCATTTTTCCCATAAACCCTGGAAGTCCTCACTGAGGGAGTTTGGGCTCCATCCAAAGCAGCCAGAAAGATGAATGAAGAGTCGTAGAAGAAGATTGGAAGAGGGGAAGAAGGCGCAGGTGGTTTGGCACCTGCTGGGTGGCCAAAAGGTTAGTCCTGTAGTCTGGCTTCTTCTGCTCCCAGATGTAAAGACCTGTTAATTATTGCAAGCTGGAACAGACTAAACCAAGAAAATAAACAGGTGAGTAAGACGCTCAGGTTGTACATAGATCTGGATGCTGGAATATCCTCCCCCTTTTCCTCCTCGTGTCGCTGTTGAAATACAATCCAGGGGTAAGGCAGGTTCACGGGACTCCCAGCGCAGCCTCACATCCTGCAGAGAAGTTGCTGTCTCTGACATTCCTCTCTGCCTCACTCTGCTTACTCTTGTGTTCTTCAGGCGAACACAGCCAAACCACAATTAAAACCGCAAACAGGGAAAAATGTAGCTAACCCAAATAATACTCTCAAACGGTGCCTTTCTCTTCCGTGACTCGGATAATAAATACAGGCCCCATTCTTTACAGCAAAAATGTTTAAACTGTGTGATAAAAGACAATTACTCCTGTACATTTATTTTAAATATTTCTTTATTTCATTTGAATCGCATTCTTAATAAAACCAAAAAAAGCTCTATAAATCAGATAAAAATAAATAATGAAATATTTCAGACCCAGTACTTATTTCTGAGGCTTTTAATCAGCATTTCTCTTCCATTTGTGATTCCCATCACTTTAACTCCTATGAGATGGCTGGTACCTCAAATTTAATTAATACTAATAATTCTTTTTCCTTTAGTAAAATCTCTCCAATTGATGTTTTTCATTGCCATTTGTGAGCTAAAAGAAAACAGTAAGGCGGGTCCAGATGGTCTAGAAGCAACATTTGTGAACCTTGCTGCTCATGTATTAATGTATCCTCTTGCGGACTTATTTAACTTATCTCTATCTACTCGTGTAATCCTCTCTATATGGAAATGTGCAAGAGTTACTCCTCTTTTCAAAGATGATAATAGATCTGATGTGAACAATTTTCATCCAATTTCTATTATTTGTACTACTGCAAAAAATTTTGAGAAACTTATTTTTAATCAATTATGAAAGTATATATGTAAATTCAATATTTTTTCTCCATCACAATCTGGTTTTAGAGCTAATTTTTCCACTACTACTGCTCTACTGAAGTTCACAAATGATGTGTTCTCATCCTTTGATAAATCCCAATTCCCAGGTGCAATCTTTATTGATCTTACTAAGGCTTTTGATTTGGTTGATCACTATCTTCTTCTTGATAAGCTCTATTCCATTGTTTGAATCAAAAAGCTCTTCTTTGGTTTAACTGCTATCTTCATAGCAGACACCAGTGTGTCGTTTTTCAGGGCTACCAGTCCGACTATCTACTTGTAGATAAGGGTGTCCCACAAGGCTCCACCTTAGGACCACTTCTTTTTACTATTTTTATTAATGACTTACCTCAAATGTGCTCTAATTCTTTTGTTCATCTGTATGCTGATGACACTGTTATTTATACCTCCAACTCATATCTATTACAAATTCAGAATTCCTTACAATCTGACCTGAACCTGGTACACAAATTGGCTTCATAGTAACAAACTTATACTGAATAGGAAGAAGTCATGTTGCATATTGTTTGAAACTCTCTGGATTGACCCTGAACTTTCATTTAAACCACATATTGACTTTATTACTAAAAGATCATATGGCTGTCTAAACTCACTGTACCGTTCCATTAATTTTTTCACTCTTCCTGTCAGAAAAAGAATAATTTCTCAGATGATACTGCCTATCATTGATTATGCTGACACTGTTTACCAGAATACCATCGACACTAATTTAATGTCCCTTAATGTCGTAGTTAACTCGCTTTGTAGATTTGTTTTGAGGTGTCCTTATAGAACTCATCACTGTTTAATGTATGAATCACTAAACTGGTTGCAACCTAAATCAAGAAGGCAGTTCCACTGGGTTCAGTTTATCTTCAAATGTGTTTATTTTAACTGTCCCTCCTATTTAAAACCGCACCTGATTCCATGCAGATCTTCATATCCACTCAGACACATGCAATACCCCTTTTTCTTTGTACCCAGAATTTATAAAGAAGTTGGACATAGATCGTTTCAATATAAAGCGCCATGGGAATGGAATAATCTTCCTCTTTCCTTGAGATCTATAACTTCTTTTACCTTTTTCAGATCATCCCTATTTTTATACCTTAAAACAACTTGTTTATGCTTTTAACTTTTAAGTTAACTTCAATCCTCTGTTCATTTGTTTATCAATGCCATATTTTCTCATTTATTTATTTATTTATCAGTAATCTATTTAATTTAAATTAATAAATTTACTGGTGATATTATTATTATTATTATTATTATTATTACAAATTGTATCATTTAACTTTGAGTAAAAAACCTAGGTTAGTGGGAGGGGTCGGTGTGAGTTGGTGAGTGAGTTTGTGTATGAATGAGTTGTGTATGAATGAGTTTTGTATGTGTATCTGTAAAGTATGTTATGTAATGTTTTTGCTTATGATTTGTCTTTTGTATTCTGTATTTGTGCTTATAGGACCCCCTTGAAAATGAGATGATGCATCTCAAGAGGCTATCCTTTAATAAATTCACAATTTAGTTTATTTTGGCATGTTTCATGTTTTATGTATTTTCTGTCCAAATGAGGCTGAAATGCTACAGTATACTGAGCTGAAAGAGAAAGTTTGGCTGCAACTGTCCATAGAAATATAACAACTTTCTCATCAGTGTCTGCAGCAGAGATTTTGGCTAACTTTTTTGAAACTTAAAATAAAATATATTCCAATATTTTAGTTTGTGATCTTTTCTTTGGTTCCTGATGAATTTAATTCAGGCAAGGTATGGCTGTTTGTGTTCATTATTAACTTTAGGCTTTTTTAATGAAAAAAATGTTTTGTAGAAAAACATGCTTGCTTTCCTCAAATGTCAGGTATCAGACAATGTATTGTTTTGGCATTGTTACCAAAAACTCAGGTGTTGTATTGGTACCGATAATGAAATTTTACTAGCTAAATAAACACTGATGGTGAGTTGTGTCTTCGTACTACATTAAGGAAGTTACTGTACTGTTTAAGAAGTTGTTTATAATTGTCTGTTACTGTGTGGTTTTAATATTACCACATTACAACCTGCAAGCATTAACATACAGTAACAATGACATTAATTTCATATACTGTAAACTGAAAGAAGAATAATGCTAATACTGAGAAATACAGCACGTTTTAATATGTTGCTCATTGGTTCTGCTACTGTACCAGAGGTTGGCTTTACTGTTGCCAAAATGTTATTCAGCCTCATTTATCCCCTCCGTTGGCAGTTGGGGCAGTGGTCTGTGTTTATGATCTGGATCATTTAACCTCATCAGTGGTCTCACCCTGTTCTTGCATAACTCCAGTATTCAATACAACTTAGAAATATACACAGCATGTATGTCAAAGATATTTATTTGAAAGTGAGGGGCGGCCTGCACATGCTTTCGTGTGGATAATATAGATTTGGATACGTTTGGCAGAGAGCCTGGCTGGGACATAGGAGAGATTGATTAAGACGGGGTCTGTAGTTTAATGAGCGCTCCCTCACACTGGTAGGAGCCTTATGGGCTTCGTTCACAGCCTGACCAGAACCAAGCGTGGAGACCAGGAACCAGGAATCCCTCCTCACTTTTATTATGCCTCATTACTACCTCCACCCACCCCCCATTATTCATACAGCACTGAGACCGTTCCTACGCTGTAGTTGGACGTCAGTCTGTTAAGGATGTTTACTTGGTGGTGAGGGTTTGCAGAAGCGTAAATATGTCACTGTGGGACAAAGAGTGTATGTTTGTCCGTGGTAAGTGCCTAAATGTGCATTCCTTAGACTTGATTGCATTTCAGTGGCAAAACTTTCTGTTGAATCATTGTTAAAATTATGTGGTTTTCCAGCTTTGCAAGTTATGAAACAAACTACAAGCTACTTTGCTAAGTGGATACCTCAAATACCAGAAGCCCAACAAAAGCAGGACTATTTTCATCAATCTGAACAGAACTGTGTTTTCTGAATTCCTTCGAGAGAAGATCTGCCTCTGTATTCTGTAGCCAAAATATATTAATAAACCTCTTGCAAGGTAATGTCTCATTTAAAACCAAAATGAGTGAAAGGAAGAATAATTTGATGCACAGGCTCTTCTTTAACTTTTACACTTTAAGGATTTTATGGAAATGTCTTTAAAAGGCTTGATGGTTCAGTAAGTAAGTTATATTTGCTTAAACCCTCACTAGATACTGGCAGTAGTACATGAGACAGACAATCTGTGAAAGAAATGTGGTTCCTCTGGCTAATGGCATTTGCAAGGATCCACTGCGACCCAATCAAAACAACCAATGAGAGCTGGGAGCAGTCTCTAGCGCAGTGTCAATCCCGGCTTGTGCACACCACGCTGTGCAGCCCCCCTCCTCGCGCATGCTCTTAATCAGTCAAGCTCAGAATCTTCAGCGTGCGGCAGTGGCTGAGAAACAACCACCAGCAATGGACGAATTCAACATCTCTTTTGCCAACAACACTGCAACTGTGTTTTGTACAAAACACCTGTGTGATCATGTCCCAGCTCCACATGGAGCTTCGGGCTCAGTATGCCATTCAATGCCATGGTACTCGTATCGAAGACTGGCAAAGAGGCATGGTGACAGTGGGGAATAATTTTTGCGGGCGTCACAGTTACCTCTAAAGCCTGGAGTCCTGGCAAGGCTTTCACCATGGAGAGCAAGCCCTACTGGGGATGAGGTTTTGCAGGGCAACCGGCACCTTCTGGTGCCATATGAACTTGTGAGGTTTTTTTGGAGGGGCTTAGGGGAGTGATACAAGTAGCTGAGAGAGACGCAAAAGTTGTGTGTTCAATTGTTGCCTACTGCAGCTTTTAATGAACATCATGATAATCCAGTGACCCCAGGCTTGGGTGGGTCACGGCATGTGTCATCATTGGGGTCAACAAAAGGTCAAAATAGACATAGACTGGGATGTCTATGTCTGTGCCTGAAGGGGAATTCTTTTCTATTTTACATTTGACCTGCACGTTAGCATCTCCACTTTCCTGTGGTAAACATAATAAAGCATGTGAAGTAAAATCAGTGATGCTCTGTGAATTATTGGCAGGGCAAACATAGGCCTGTCAAAGCTGTCAACAAGGATGTACAGAGACATGCTGGAAATAGCTATAGGTTAGCAGTGCATATGTGTGTATAAGCCTGAATACTGGTAGACATGGCGTGAACGAAACTATTTCTTTGTGTGTGTGTGCGTGCATTTCCCCCAGACCTCCGTGTCCTACGTCTATCTAATTGCTTGATTTGCAGCATGGACATTTTCTGCAGGAGCTTTATTGAGTGTGGTAAGTTCCAGCTTACACCGCCTTGGGGCTGACAGCATGTGAGATGTTTGACAGCTCCTCTGTCAGCTTGCTTTTCTCTGTCTGTCTCTCTGTGTTTAGCCATTCCTGTGTCTGACCTTGCTAGCCCTGTTGAATGTTTTATTATTCCTCCCTTGCAACATGTTGAAAGGTAATCAATCGATACGAACAAAGATGCTATCTCTATATGGATAGCCAAGGTCAAATAGAAAATCCTCGTGTCGGAGGTTGGCATCATCATAAATTAATGACCTATTGTTATGGAGTTATGCAAGTTTGTTTGTACTCCTTTCCTTGTTGTGTAGTGTATTTTGTGTGTTCAGGTTATTAAATTGTTCAATAACTACTAGAGCATATTCGAGCTTTTTTATCAGCTGAGCAGTGCTTAACATTGCAGGGGTATAAAAGACATTCCCTATCTCTGGATTCCTTTCCCATTATTGAAAATATTTTATGACTTGTATGGATTTTCTTTAAGCACATGGATAAAAAGAGTATTTAAATAACCTTTTCCTGGAGCCCACAGTCAACTGCAAAAGTTTCAACAGGTGCATTTGCCATTGTTGCCCTCATAGCAAATCTTTACCTTCACTCAACACCACAGACACAACCCCTCAACCTCAATGACATCATGTCACTGAGGAAATATAGCTTTTTTAACCTAACACAGCCTTTCAGCCTTGAAGATAGCAGAGAGGAGTCCCACCTGGTTCAGCTTTTTTCTTCTTCCTTTGGCAGTCCTCCATGACTAGTAAACACATCAACTCTGACAATCCTCTGACCCATATCTGCTGCAAGCCTCCCCTTGCTCTGACAGTCTCTACTAGAGCCTCTGTGACAGTAAAATCACAGAGATTTACTGTTGGAGGTAAGCAGTAACTAGAGATTCCTCATGTGGGCAGGTAAGAGGTCACAGCTAAGAGGCGGGATGGCTGGTTGGTTCTGTGTGAAGGAGCGTCTGCCAGTGACATGTGAACGGGAGGCCAGGTGCTAATTAGAGCATTGGGAACGCAAACTAGCTGGCTGGCGGGACAGCGTGATGGACAGGTTGGCATCTCAAGTTTCAGCTCCTACAGGGAATATTAGCCAACACCTTAGCAGGTCAGCCGTGCAATGAAACCACTCTGAAACATCACTCTGCACAGACACACACACACACAAGGGAGAAAATACACTCTAGGCTTACATGTCATATTTAGATGCAGCGTCTGCTTTGAGAAGCCAATGTGAAAGAAGGCATACATAAGAGCTCAGTTATTCTGTCCAGCCATGTGATTCCCATTACGAATGTCTGGATATATCTAATTGGTGACAGACAACAATCGGAAAACTAATGAGGCATTATTAGATATTAAGTCTTCCCTGTCTGAGCAAATGCTAGCTTCTGTCCAAGACAAGTAGTTGCAGGACAGTAAGTTTGTGCATGCTGTTTGCATTTTGAGTGCTGAGCACAGCCTGACTGGGAATGTGGAGTATGCCTGTTGGACAGACAATCGGACGACTCTGTCAACCAGCGCAAGACGTCCTGGGTGGTCTCCATGCCCTGGAACGACACCTTAACTTCCCCTCTGACATATGTATACGGCACCAGTCATTACTGTATACCATCAGGGTAGTCCCCAAGGAGAGTGGATGGCAGTCCTGTTCAGGCAACAGCCATTTTTTATTTCTAGAGGGGCCCGTCAGTTGCCAGGATAAAATCTCTTACTGGCGCAGTATGTGTTAGTGGGCCAGCGCTGTGTTAGGTAAGTGCAGCCATCCAGAACTGAACCTGAAGAGCTCTTAGTATTGTCCAGACAAAGAGCAATGGTATTTGGCACGAGGTTTGAAGTCAGGCCTCCTTGATGAAACCCACTCCATTTTGTGAGGATGGATGAATTGCAAGGGGGGCGGTGTAAGCCTGTGCTTCAATATTTATCAAGACCAGTTATTGGGCTCCTCCCACTGGCTGCCCCTGACAACCGCAGAACAGGTTCCCCTTAAAGTGAATGGAAAGCAAGACTCATTAGCATTGAGCTAATTTATTCACACCATCCTTTCAGGTACAAGCAAATTGATGAGGGCTGATTAGCATGGGAGACACCAAAGGTTGGTTTGTGATTGGCCTACTGTCCAACCCTGAAGTGTTAATTAGGTGCAGGGACCTTTTGGCTTTGTTCAGATGCTGGTGTTAATCAAAAAACTTGACACTCCAGATCCCCAGTCAATTTTGTGAAAGCTGTTCATCCCTGCTTCACAAGGGATAAGCTAATGTTCTGACAAAATAATCCCATATTGTTGTTCCACGCTGATTTTATCACCTTTTCATGTTGAAAAGTCTATGCAGATGGATTTTCATGAGGTGACTCCCTCATTTGGCAAGCAGCAGGGGGGATCTTATAAACCACAGCTGTGTTTTTCTGTCTAAACCACTTTTCTCCTTCCACATTTCCTTTCACATTCTCCCACCTCTTGCTATCTCCCATCAAATTTGACCCCAAGGATGTTGAATTGACACCAGCTCAGTCAGTTGGCACCGGCTCCTAAAGCCTCAGTCACGGGCGATCCGAAAATACAGTTGCCTCTCTCATAAAGATCCCACATACTTTCCAGCCACTGTGAATCTCTCATTTTTACGATGCTGCATTACAACAAAACACTCCTTGTATGGACATCCCTAAACAGAACCATGGAAGCGTTGTTTACTGCTGGCAATCATTGCTATAAAGCTTGGTTATTTGTTCTCGCAAACAATTTTGGAGGCCACGTCTGTCAAAAACTCTTGAGTGAAGCCTCCCTGTGCTGGTTATCTTTCCTTTCCTTATCACAACAGAAAAAAAGGTTAGTCAGCTAAGTGAGCACTGCAAATCTTCTTTGCACTTTCATTGCTGCCATAAAAACAGGGACACAATGGCATGTCCCTTCCTGTTACCCACATTGTTTTTCTATTTCTACTTGTTTTTTTGGTTCAATCACATAAAAGAAGTATTTTTTTACCCTGTCAGACTTAGTAGCTTGTTGCCTCTCTAGGTTATTACCCTGGAGCCTGTGCCCATGAACAATCAATTCTCTTACGGTTTACAGAAGGCTGAGTTAGCCGCTCCAATGATCACAGCTTGTAGTTTCAGATATCTTTTCTTTCAGTCTGTAGTGACAGCACAAACAAAAAGTACACTCTGTTGTTATAAACCAAAGGGCTGTTTTTAATTTTGAAACAAAGACAATGTCAGACACAACACCAGACTACCTCTGCAGTTCAGACTTTGACCTAGGACTGTTTTTAGTATAAATTAATCACTTAATAATTTAGTCCAAATGTCAAAAAGTAATGAAATAAGACCTCTGAATGAGTTTTTGTCCAACCAAAAGTCCAAAACCCAACAAAATGTATGGATCTAATCTCAATTTGTAAGCCAACTTTTAGATTAGAAATTTGAACATTTACAATGCCCTGACAACTAGGCAACAATTTATCAACAAATTGTTTCAGGAAAACTTTGATCGACTAGCTCTTTTTTGTGATGCAGCCCATCCATATGGGGAATGTTTCCCACTAATATGATCTCTTCTGCAGCAACGAAAGCAACTTGCTGATTAATATTGAATGACCTCTGGCCCAACAAAAGGCTTTTGTGCTGCTTCCGCTTGACCACTTCACACACAAAAAAACACATCAAAGACAGAAAATGTCTCAGCTCTCCAGTCGCCACCTTGCCCTTTCCGCTAAACCCACTGTCCATCGCACGGATCAGGGTCGATTGTATCACCATTGGTCTGCTATCCAACCAATGGGACACTATGGGTCAAAGCCCACAGTCAAAGGCAGGACACTGGAGACCGCTGTGAGGTCCGCAGGGAGGTGCAGGCCCACCTGCCCTCATACATAATAGAAAACCCACCAACTGTCAATGCTCAAACCCTTCCTCTATATTCTTTTTTCAGTTTCTTTCACTCCACCTGTAATGAGGACAGCAGCAAGAAAGACAAAACAAGACATTTCACGACTCACATTACCTCAGTTTTTCCCAGTCCAACCATTAAGTTCGCAGTCCCCACCTTTGTATATTTTCACCAAATATCATCCCTAATATCATCTTCTTTCTTTTCACAAGGCAGGACTGGTTTAATTATTTTATCGTCTGTTGTCTTATCCTTCAGTATCCACAAACACAACACTGTTCACAACAAGCTGCTTGACGATGCCTGAGTAATGATGTCCACAAACACTTTTGACACTCTCCCTCTGGGGAAGTTGTGTGATCTCAACAATGAGGAATGCATATAAACTCACGAACTAACGAACCACATGTGGTCTAAAGGATTTCTTCATCACAGACACGAAAACAAAAACCACTCCAATGTTTGCTTGCTGTTTTGATAAATTGCACACATTTTCAAAATAAGGTGTCAAGAATGACAAACTGTGAGGCTGTGCTGTCAAATAACTTCATAAGTTGCCACTGAGGGAAGGAATTAGGACTCAATACTAGTAATAGCCACAGTCTACAAAGACCTCATATGAAGGTTATGAGCTGGCATTGGTTCTGTAAACACTCGGTCCCACTGCATATATTGAATGACCCGTTGTGAAAAACCTTGACGATTGTTCAGAGCAGCCCCCCTCTCCCTGATAGAACAGGTGCACCATCTGGCAATATGAACTTTTGATGTTGGTCCACAATGCTGCAGCAGTGCAGGCATGACTCATATGTTTGTATGAAATAGAAAGCAGAGCACTGAGAAGATACTGGATCCAATGGTATGTGGGCTCCAGAGGGTTTCTGTGTGTCTCTCAATGAATAAGCTGGATCCATGTGACACACCCTCGCTGTGTCCCGTCTCAGCCAGCAATAGGCTTAACTGGCCTTCCACCCTCACGAAGGAAAATGAAATTCTCATATTTCCCCCTACTGAGAAAACAATACAAAGTTCATCATAACATTAAACAGTTATTTCGCCCCACACCACACCCCTCTGAACAATTTGTTCCCCTTGTGGAATGTTCTCAAGGGATGCTGCAGCTAAAAAGACAGGCGTGTGTCGTTGTGTTGAAGACAATTAGTGGCGGGGGGTGTTAAAAGTAAACAAAGGACAAGGACAAATTATAAAAACTTGAAAAGCCATTAAAAATATAGTAAATTAACTAAGCCTCATGTTAAAAGACAGAGCACTGTATTAGAATAGATATATTTAAATTTCTATGGCTCAATTAACCAGTGATAATTCACTAATGGTGTTTTTGTGATGTATACTAAAATTATTACACATTTGTAACATCTGAAGCATTAATCTGAGTGTTTTTGCACTTAATGTTTTCTCATCTAATTCAAAAAATTTCGCTATCTTTAACAGCAGACACCAGTCAAGTCACAATGACCTACAATATCAGTCATTTTGTTAATGAACTATTCAATCAAATTTTCATTTATCTTACTCCTAAGCTAGCTTTAGTGTCCAATAAACTGTTTTTCCTATGAGAACTAAGTGGTTTAGCTAGCTATTGCATTTTAAGCTGGTAGAAAGAATGCCTCATAACCTCTTCTTTCACCTCTTGCTCTTTTCACAGGGCTTCACCCCAGTTTCAAAAGCTGTGGTTCTATGGCTACTACCCAGTCAGATTTAACTCAACCACTGAGATTATTTCTGCCTGTGTAGGCTATAATGTACGATTGTAAAACTAAAACTCTTCTCCAGACCCTCCATTGTAAATAGCTGTGTGTTTAAGGACAGCTGCCACCTTTTAAGATCCAGAAAAAAGTATCAGCTAGAAGAGTGTTTAACTTAGGATTTACCTCCAAGTGTAAAAATGAGGTTGAGTATTGTGGTCTAAAAGGTTTTGCTGAATCACCTCCAAGCCCTTATTTTGGGAAGATGTATAAAATTGATATTTTTGGCAGAAATTGGAGCCCTGCATGTTTTTAATTATCTTTTAGTGAATGTTTCACCCTTGGTGGCTTGCACGCTGGCAGAGCAAGGCGAGTAACATCTTAAGCCACACACATCTTAAACTGAGCTCTCTGTGATGCTTTCTGCGATGCTATCGCCTCAGCTTTGAAGCAGTCAGCTGATGCGATCTCTCTTTTAGAAGTTTCTCTGCTTGACAGGACGCGTTTCACTTAATTTTGTTTCTGGAAAGTCAGGTAAAAACAGAGTCGTATTTGTGTGTATATTCTTCAATAGGCGCCAGATGATGCTCTCACCACATAGGATACAATGTTCAAAAATACCCTGCTCTAACTTGAAGACATTAACCATATAAGGCAATTTACCTAAACATGGTGGATGTTGAGAGTGAAGAGTCGTGGGAAACTTGCCTGTGACTGAAGTGGTTAACTTGTCTTTATTTAAAGTTAAACACTCCAGCCTTTACGTGGCGAACGCGCCAAACAACAGCCTGTGATCAGAGTGAGGGGTGCCACAGAAAAGCCACTTTACTCCAAGATAAAAGGGCCCAGCCTCAAAAGCGTATGTCACACAATAAGGAAAATGTGACTTTAGCCCAAGGCATTGAAGCAAAGCACAGGCAACCTGTTTGTTGATTAGAGGAGTGAATACAAAGAGAGCTCAAAGAGGGTCAGTGGAGGGGAGGAAATGGAGGGTGTAGATCTACATTGCCCCCCACACCCCCTGCTCTCAGTGCAGATTGAAAAAGTGATAAATATGCATGAGTTTGGCTTAGACAGTGAGGGCCTTTGATGGTATGGTTGAGAATTCTCTATCTCTGGAGCAAATAGGCTGAAAATAACTGTCTGAGAGTGTTTACTCCGTGTATGTGAACAATGCGCACTTTTAATGAGTAGAAGATACTCTGCGGGAAGACTTTTTCATTGCCGTATATACTGCATTTCCCCTGAACATGTAGTCACAGCTTCTCTTTAATTGACTGGATACAAGCTAGGTGAAATATGAGTTATCTCTTTAGCAACAAATCATTGCGAGATCAATTTCACGCGCAATTTATTCATTGTTCATTAAGTGTCTCAGCCAATAATGATAATGTTCATAATTCAGAATAATTCAGATAAAGCATTCTGATAATTCAGATTCATCTGCTTTTATCTCAAGAAAGTGGGAGAATTTTAATTCTATATCGTTTTGTGATCATTTGTATTTGATAAAAAACTAAAATGCTATTTGGCACACAAAATGCACTTCCAAAATGGCATCTATAGTAGGGACTGTGTTGTATTGAGGATGTTGAATATGCCTGGACAAAAAACTTGCAGTGTACTGTGCTACTTGTACCTAAACAATGCAGTTTAACCAAATGGGACGTGATTACAAGTTTTATATATATACAGTATAATGTATAGGGCTGAGTTTCCATGGAAATTAATGTCTATGATATCTCAACTTTGGTACCAATAGCAAAGCCATACTTGTTTTGATTGACTTGCATTTCAAAGCCTCTTCTCTACAAAAACCCCCTTTTCATTTAACTAAAGAAGCTAAACTTCTTAAATGTCATAAACTACAGTAAGTTGCACAAAATGTCTTGCCTGTATAAAATCTGAGCAGCAAAAAGATACAGTCTTACTGAGTTTTCTTTTGAGATCACTCCTAAAACTTCTGGGTTCATCCATAATTTGGAGAGCTCTCGTTTTGATTAGAGAGATATTATGTGGGCTAGTGTGTAGCTGTTATTCTTGGGTTTAATTTAGTAGAAATAGGAGAAAACGTCTCTCATCTCAGTTTGGAAATAAACTTATTTGTATGTTTTCCTTAGCCATGTTTCTCTCTGTGTATCTCTCAGACCTGCAGGCCTCACAGTCCTTTGAACACTACAGTATATCCGATAAGGCCATGGACTACAGGATCCTGCACATGGACGAGGACCAGGACAGGATGTATGTGGGCTGCAAAGATCATGTCCTCTCCATGGACATCAACAACATCACCCATGGCACGCTTAAGGTCAGCAGATGTTTATTATTAGGGTCTGTGATTAACATTGTTGTAATGCAATGCTGGCATTTTTTTTGTCTTGCCCCCATAAAGGAGAAAATAAAATGTTTGTTAAATTTAACAGAATGTCAGGCACATCATAAAACTGCTGCAGTGGTATTATCCTAATCTGTGCAATGATATGCAAATTACTATACATTTGCCACGATCAGAACAATTTTAGGGTTGTTCAAAAGAGGCATAAAAAGGCTGGAGCTCTCTGATAGCTAATTCGGTATGCAGTGAAGGAGTTATCTTCAGTGTAATTGACAGGCATGAAATGCATAAACAGATGGGAAAGCATTTAGGTTCCCCAAGGGAGTTCTGCACCGCATCCATTTTTTCCAAGTAAATTGCTTGATATATTCATCGAGCTAGACCTTTGAACACCTCTCCCGGGTTTGAAAACACACACATTTTCCACAGACGGTTACTGGCTGCAATCACTGACACTGACACTTCTATTAAACCTGAAACTTTTAAAACATTTGTTTTGTTCATTTTTCACAAACGTTCCCTGTGATTTCTGTCTGTGCAAACAGGATATGATCAAAACTCAACGTGGGCATATGCATGTCTTATGTCTCTCTCAATCTGTTACTGGTTTCCTGTCCTCACTTCCCCACTTGTCACTTATTTAAATGGTTTTCTGTTTTTCACACTAGGTGTTTTGGCCTGCGTCTACAAGCAAGATAGAGGAATGCCAAATGGCAGGAAAGGACCCTACGGTAAGAACACTCAACTTGAATTTCTTGGTGCCTTTTAGAGTTTAACCACTAAATAATAACAAACAATAAATGACTAGAGATATAGAGATAATGTCTGATGAACTACTTACGTTTGATCTTCAAGACCACACTTTTGGTAAATATGATAAACAGCTACTGCAGATTGTAGTTCCTTTTATATTTTTTGTGTAAATGAATATGAAAAAGAATTTACACATTAATATGTGTTTTTATGTGTTATTATGTCTGTTTTGTTAAAGTTAAATGTTATACTCATGCTCAGCTGAGGGTTTTGCTTCTACCGCCTTACTTAGTCTGGTATGACCTGTAGCTTATGGTGGCCAATGTTTGCAAGATTCAGGGTGAATATTGCTGTATAATGGACACATTTTAGGGGAATATCGCTGTATGAATGGACAATACTGATTCAGTTGGATGACTTTATAACTCTTCTCAATTGTCTTTCTCTCACTTCTCTCTGCTGTTGCAATGACTTAGCATTTAAACATGATCCATGAATTGCTATTTGTAGCCACAGTGAGTGCTGTTCATCAAAAGTTGCACAGTCTGGGTTTAAAAATCAATAATAAGGGAAGCACAGAAGTGGCAAAACACAGGCAATTGCACATCTTTGTATAGAATGAGTTCACAATAATGATCAGTAATTACCAGCTATATCTTTCTAAATCATCACCTAGCTAAAAGACTGCTATTGTCCCAATTGTTTCCTTTCTCGCCCATGACTTGAACAATTCCACATCACTGCTAGCAGTGGCAATAATGGACTAAACTATCTTACACCTGGTCTGTCAACACGTCCTCATACCTAAACGACCAAATAGGTCGATTGTCAAGTGTCCCAAAACAACGAAATATAACGATGTGTACGACCATTGGAAAGTAAAACAACATTTATGACCTTTCGTCAAAAAGACATTTACGAGTGTTGGTGAGTCCTGTGACAGGTGTGGTATACGTTGTGAAACGGCGGTAGTTTTGTTAGGTTTAGTGCTACAAAAAACTACTTGGTTAGGTTTAGGAAAAGATTGTGGTTTGGGTTCAAATAAGTACACTGCATATGTCATGTGACGTGTGCAGTTTACTTATTTTGACGTAAGTCATCTACAAAAGATTACTTAACTTAAAACATGCCTACTTTGACTTTCTTCTACACTCCTGAGTGAAAGTCCCGGGTTTAATTGGCACATCCACCCCATCCCCTCCGGCCTTTATCACTCTTTATACGTCACCTGGCTTCTTCTGCCACCAGAGGTCCCGGCCTAACAAAAAACGTAATACAGGTGGTAATAAGTGATATAATATCAACCTATACAGCCATTTTTCCGGTGAGGATGAGCTGGGTCTGTACAGTCTGCATCAGATCCACAGTGGTAAACTGACTTTGGACTGTGTGGTGATTCTTTTATTTGTGGACAGGAGTATGCACACATAAAACTGCAACATATCACATGGTTGATGTACATATTCTGCTGAAAGTGGAAAAAAGTCAGTGTTAAGACAGAGAAAGACATGATAAAGACAAAGTTGTTGGAAAAGTCTGTGTAAAGTAATTTCAGAATCATAATTGATCACCTGCATCTTCTAACAGAGGAAAGGAATATCTAGCTGCCACACACCAATGATGGCATATACACAGTGTCCCTTACAACAATACTGTTGTGGACCCCATAAGTAGCTGCTAATACTGAGCTTGCTAATTGTAACTGACAGGTTAGAAAAAACAGTACATCCGACCAGCCCTCTTGCTTTTCTGACATGATGGTCGCGCTCTAGACTAAAGGTTTTGTCAGCTGTTCCTTGTTCCATTCCTTCAAGTGGGTCTGCAGCGGAACTGTGCATGCTGCCTCCTGGGATTTCCCTCTCCCATCTGTGAGCTCGTGTCAGGTCCAACCACATGTGTAGCAGGCAGCAGATGTCTACAGGGTCATCGACTGGCCCGGAGTCCTCCTGGCATCGGCACAGTTTTTGAGGACAAGATTGAAGCGTGGGAGGATTGAGGTGGAAGCGTAGAAAAATAAACCCAAATCATTGCTTGCAAATGGGATGCATCTCATTGACCCAGAGATTTCATAACCCTGCCTGATTCTGAGCAGTACTTGTTAGCTGCAACAAGATTTAATGAAGACAAACAGAAGGACTGAGATTACTGATTCTTCCTCCGCCTCTGTTCTCCGCTAATTGGGTTGTTCTGAAATAAGTAAATCCACAGTTGCCTATAGACGCTGCAGAGTACAGAAGAATAGAGAGAGACAAGTTTAAAGAAGAAACCTCCTTAAGTTACCCTAAAAAGCATCACGATATGACCAGCGCTATGTGTTTGTTCTACATTCTCCACCATCTCTCCATCCCTTAACAGCAGCTGGGGTAATAGAGCCAGGGTTTTGTACAACATGCTGTTGCCGAAATAGAGAAGACGCTGTTTCCAGTCATTGAGTGATTTGTGCTGCTCTGAGTCACAGCCTGCCTGCTGCAGACAGGCTCCCACAAATATTTGGGTGAGCCATCTCTGTGTGGAGCCACTCAGTGGCCGTCATCCCTTTTTTTTACTTGCAGTTTCTCTTTCTGCCTTACCATTTTTTCCATTTTTCTTGGTCACTTTTTCCAACTCTTGGTTTCTTTTAATGGCAGTATATTTCATTTTCTCTCTTCCAGAAAGCCGCTCTCCTTTCTCATGGGTTTCTTCATTTGAATCAGAACCCCTATCCCTCTTTTATGGTTGCCCTCCCCATCTGTACATATTAAGTTCCTCTTCTCTGATAGAATCTGTGGTCAAGCAGTGCTCCAGAGAACAACCGCACATTGTTTGCGCCGGAGGGTGGCATCGAAGAAGAAATATAGACCAACTAGGTTGATTATGTCTGGTTGCTGCTAGCTCAAAAGCCACTTTGTGATCTCAGTGTGATCACCACTTCAACTTGAGGCCATGAGGCTGGATTACTTTTATCTGAAATCGCCACAAAGGCGCGTGTGTGTGTGTGTGTGTGTGTGGATAGGAAATGAGAGGAAAATAAAACAATTTGCGGTTACATACCGGTATGTATATGTCACTCTGAAAGTGAAAAGTCAGGAGAAAGCAAGAGAGACAGAGAGAGATAAAGAGGAGGGAGAAAAATAACAGAGATGGGTGTGGCAGTGAAAATTCAGTTGTTTTTCGTCAATAGCTCTCAGTGAAGCTGTGCACCAACCGTGAGCTGCAGCAGCTGCCATTCCTGCAGTGATGGCCAAGTTCCTGACGGCTCCCTGGATACGTGTTCCTCTCCTCCCCACTTCTTTCCTCTCCCCTCTTCCTTTCTCCACTGGTTTTCTGCAAACTCAGCCTTAATTAGCCACAAATCCTGCACTGCTGCTGCTGCCGTTTGGGTTTGGGAAGTGAAATCAGAGATGGAGAGAGATCAGTAATCTCCCTTACCTTGATATATCACATATACCACTGACACACTTTTTCCACTGGCCTTAATACCAGACCAGTGAGCTGTGTGATTGTTTGATTGTGCTGTATGTGAATGTATTACCGTCATAGCAAGCGAGATACGTTTGAATTACTCCCTCATGGAATAGGACACTTAAGGAGAGATAAACAAGTTCTGTTCACCTTGACCATATCCTGTTACGTCTGTGTCAGTGAATCATAACTGGGATTTTAAAAATACAAAAACAGTAATTATTTTTTACAGTGTTGTAATGGATTGGAAGAGTGTTGCCTACTGTTATTCATATTGTTATTTTGTTATTCTTCTAACATTAACGTGACACACTGTAATGTCAGCTGAACAGCGGCCACTGTGGCTACAAGTTATGAGATAATGCTGAATGCCAAACTACTGTTTTGCATTTAGCTAAAATGCTAAGCTATTGTAACAGTACCACAAGTGAAGAAGAGTCATAAAGTTAGCAACTGACTCACTAATGTGCTTTATCTTTGCAAACATTACATAACATTAGCTATCATAAGTAACTGGCCATTCCAGACTAAGGCTGTGGCAAAACTCCTGAGTGTGATGAACAAACATTTCACTGCTGACTTTTTTATTGTTGTCTCTCACCTACTGAACTTTTCATGTGTCTCTTTTTGTTTATCTGTATTTTCCAGCACGGCTGTGGGAACTTTATCCGGGTGGTGCAGCCTTATAACAGAACTCATCTGTTCATGTGTGGCAGCGGAGCCTACAGTCCTGTCTGTGTATACGTGAACAGGGGCCGCAGACCAGAGGTGGGAACACGATGACAGATTCACTTCACTAAATATACAAGCTCCTGTCATTATAAACAGTGTTTTGGGGACATTGGCCTGGCAGTGAATACAGCCATTATTGTAACTGTTGAGAAGCTAGAGACCAAAATTGTTCAAGCGTTCGGTAGACTCTTCTCTCTGGTAGTCCATTAAAATACTTCAGGATACAATGCAGGCTGCTGAATGATACCACACCATTAACACGATAAGTGAAAAAATAAGAACATCTAGTACCTCTGATCCTAAATTATATGTATGTATACTTTATGTGTGGATTTAGTATTATTAAGATTAAAATAATTTGAAGGGGTTTGGCAATGGAACGCTTTGTAAAGCTAAAAATAAAGAGCTAAAGAAGAATATGCTGTGGTTCCCCTGTTGTTATTTAAACAATAAACTTAATTACATTAAATTAATTTAATAAATGTGATTAATGTGCTAATTACTTAGTTGGGACAGTTATTTATAAATATCTGTTTCTTGTTTCTTAAAAACACTTTTAGTGTTGATGTCACCCTTGAGCACAATGAAATCAAAGAAGTGTGAATACTGCCACCCAGAGCAAGTAAACAAAAAAGAATAATTTTCTGTTAGAGAGATTAAGTAAAAGTATATAAAAATGCCTCATGTGATTTTATATAAATGTTTAGATGTTCAAAACTAAATATAATGTGTTTTTGATTGATAGCTCGTCTTTACACCACTCTCTACTGGAAGGAGTACAACAGTACCATGAGTTAACAAGTAGTGGAAATGTATGAAGTGGATGACAACGAGTGCTTATGAAATTGCTATAATCTCATCACAGTTTATGTTTTCCTGATATTAAATTCATGTGCAGCATCAGATTGCATTTCTTTCTAACAATAGTATATTCTTTGACTGGTCTTCCAGTCAAAGAATATGTCACCTTAAGATAATAAAAAAAAAATAGACATTACAACTTTATATGAGCAAAGTTTTCATGTACTCAGCTTGATGCCTCATGACAAGAGATGCTCAGGATAAGAGGGAGAAAATGGAGCTCCGTGGTGAGGGATGGAGGGCCCATTTATGGCTGATCTGCCCTCATCTCCGGCCGCACAGTTCTGAAAGTAATATCAGGGAAGCCCTCCAAGAGAAAAGTGCTAACTGAGTGAACAACATTTAGCCACAGACTATCCACTCACTCCAAACACTAATAAGCAAAGTGAGAGGGCTTCCTACCAGGCTCTTTCCACGCTGCGGTGCCTTTTGTCATTTGGGGTTTTTGTTTGAAAGGCAGACTGCTCTGTTTGTAACATCTAAGCTCAAACATCTCTCAGGTCTCAAGAAAAGGGATCTGTTAAGTATAACATGCTGCTGTAGCGGGACGCTGACAGGAAGCTCAGTGTGGCCGTTTGCCTTGAGAACGTGCTCCAGACTATTAAGTTGTTTTGAAACTTGTTAGGATGGTTGCAACAGACAGGTAATTTGCACGTGTCAGTGTTTTTGTGTCTGACACGCATAGTGAATTTTACACTGCAATAAATGTCTATCTTATTGAGCCAATTAGTCTTTTATTCAGTCTTTAAATTTTTGTAGGGCGTGATAAGTCAATTCCTTTTCAGAGAAGTTACACTTGTGTCCGAAATTCCTCAGAAACATGTATGTGTACGAACAGTTGTCACATGTTGAAAGAAGACTGTTTTTTTAAAGATCCCCTCTAGACAATTTTTAAGGCATATAAAAATTCTTGGATTTGAATCATTTGTGTGATATGGAAAGTATGAATATTACATAAAATAAAAGATGCCTAACACTATACACATATTGTATAAGTTGCATATTTGACCTTGATTGGCTTACATATCTTTAACTGAGATTTAAGAACCTTTCCTACTTCAGCAGATGAACTGTATGTGAAAACAGCCTTTTAGTACCAAACTCTGCGCATACATGTTTCTTTACAGTGAACGCCAAACATCCAATTGAACAAACGAAACATCATTGAAACATAAAATTACTTGTTAAACTTGATATTTTTTGCAGTGTAAAAGTTAACATACCAGATGGATTTAGTTCACCTCCAGAACCTTTTGGCCAACAGACACGTTTTCCTGGAAAAATGCTCCCCAGCTGACGTCACTCTCATCCCATTCAAAAGACTTCACCACCATGAGCCAGATCTAAGCAGGAAGCTCTAAAATATACCCAGGTTACTGTAAGAGGCACTTGGACCATCCGCTCCACCACCAATCTGGTTGAAACTTGGCAGCCTTGGATGTAGATGGAGAGATGCCTATCCAAGACATTAGCAGGGAAATTCCTCCTCTCCTCCAAAATGGAATGTTCTTTTTACTGTCCCACGTGGGCCACTTAAGGTAGACCAGGCCAAAGCCATTTTTGCACTTCCTTAAAATCATAAGGGTGGGAAATGTGAGCAGGGCTAATTTGCGGGGCATTTGGTATGGTCATACATGCAGATTTATTGTGGTAGAGGCCACTAGGTGGAATCATGTAGCGTATAAAACTGTCTCCAAATTCTCTGACTTCCTCTCTTCTCTGTTACAGGAACAAGTATTTCACATTGACTCAAGGACTGAATCTGGAAAAGGGAGGTGCTCCTTCAACCCTAAAGTGAATACAGTCTCCGTCATGCTCAGTAGGTGCCTCCTACCTACAGATTCATGATTTCTGCTTCTTCAAAACCCCTTAAAATAATTACCAAAAAAAGAGATAGAAATGAATTTGTGTTTTCCAGGGGGAGTAATTTTTGTGGTTCAGAGCGCCAGTGTTGGTAGTGTAATTTGACTGGTGCAGTATCTGTGTGTGGACAGGCACTAAATATAGTTCACTTCAACTCTGAGAGACAAACATAAAGTTCACCAGCTGGTTAAGGCGTTGGTAGCTGCTGTCATTTTTCACACCATATGGGATGGATGGTAGAGGTGGGGAAGACTGTCATGTTAACGACTAGCAAGCTAGTCAAACTAGTCAGATTTGTTTTGCTTGGTTTTCAGGGACATCCATATTATAAAGTCAGATATATCTGACTACGACCAGTCCTAATTAAGACTTGGATGCTGACATGAATGCTATTTACAAATCGGAAATTCGTAATTACAGTAGTTCAAATATGACATAAATGTGGGCCTTCACATGTCGGACAGCCCCTGCCATTGGAGACGCAGACACAGAGGGTTGAAGCTTAAACACTGATTCCATAAATATAAAATACAAAATTTAAATTCTACTATTTTTAAAAATATTCACAATAGCCACAGTATTATTAGAATTTAGATTTTTTTGCACAAAAAGAGAGGAGAATTCAAATGTCAGCTTCACTTAACACATTCAGCACAGACCAGCTGAGGCTTATACAGTAGCTCCTTCCGGTCAGGTCGCACCCTCTCCACTCCACCCATTCTTTTTCCTTTCATCTCTGATTGAGGGGTGTTGGGTTGCTGTTGACACGACTAAAGACGACACATTGCACCCTCAGCTCTGCTTTCTGACACCCGAGCATGGCCGTGTCAGCAGCCGCTTTGCCAGCTAGAGAGCGCCTTCAGAGATGCCCAGGGTGGGAGCCAGAGGGGAGGGTGGAATAACTTAAAGGGGTAGGGCGGAAGGTGCTCTGCCAAATAGAGTCGAGGTCAAAGGCAAAGCAGTGATGCAGCACTCCGAGCATCCCTGCACCAATCAGAGGCGGTGTCTGGACTTGATAAAAATTTGCGCATAATCTCCCCATCCTCGTGTTTTGAACACTATGTGGCCGTCGTGCTGTCAACACTCACTCCTTAGCAAGCCAGTTTGGATATCGGCCACATACCCTTAATCCTCCCAAACTTGCCCCACATCCTCCAAAACACATGGTTAGGAATGGATAAATGATGAAGTGAGAGTAAAGGAATGATAATGAGCATGAAGCGGCACAAAGTCTCTTTATAGCAGCAGGACACACACAGATTATACTGGTTCAGTATTTTCTTGGTTTCTAGTTGTACTATAGAATGTTGTTTTCTTTTTTTGTTAGGCTCTACATAATCTGTGAGAATATTGTTGATTTGTTTTGTGTGTGTGCGTGCATTCCTCTAGACCAGGAGCTGTTCTCAGGCATGTACATAGATTTCATGGGGACAGATGCTGCCATCTTCAGGAGCCTGACCAAGAGAAATGCAGTGAGGACAGACCAGCACAACTCAAAGTGGCTTAGTGGTGAGCACACAAACAGTCTCTAACAATTTTGAATGTACATAAATACAATTTTTTTTTCTTTTAATTATTGATGTAAATTGTTAAAATCTCCATGTATTCCTTTCTTTCATTCAGAGCCAATCTTCATTGACGCCCACCTGATACCAGATGGAACAGACCCCAATGACGCCAAACTGTATTTTTTCTTCCGGGAGAGGCTAACGGATAACAGCGGAAATACAAAAAATATCCACACCATGGTGGCCAGAGTGTGTCCAGTGAGTGCCTTTAGCTGCGCCTAAATAAATCAGCAGTGTATGTTTTGTGGTTTTTTGTTGCTATGTGCTGTTTTTTGTCTGCAGAACGACATTGGAGGACAGCGGAGTCTGGTGAACAAATGGACCACCTTCCTTAAGGCCAGGATGGTGTGTTCAGTTCTGGAAGAAGATGGCACCGAAACTCACTTTGATGAACTGGGTAAGTAAAATAAAATAACAGGAAAACTATTGTGGTATTTTTTACATGTTACACATTTCCTTTATTTGTTGAGTGACTTCCATTTTCCTTTTTAATTTCATGGCCCATGAAACAAGCTTAAAACAAACGCTGTGTTTCAGAAAATATGTGGCCAGAGACCATCTTTATTCCTGAAAGCTCACTATTTATGTTCCAATGTTTCCAGCTTTTGCTTTCTCCATAAACAATCCATGAAACTTCCTTTGTTTGGTCTGGATTATGGCTGTAGCCGTTTATCAGTCTTCATAACAATTGTTCTGTTATTTTTGGTTACCTTGTATTAGTTCATGATCACATTATTCGAGTCTTTTTTAGCTTCAGCTTTGAAAACTACAAACACCAGTTCAAAGCATTTAAACCTGCTTTTCCATTTAGTTCATTTGACCAGTCCATCTGTCAGCATGTGCAGTTAGTAATTCATCACTTTTTTCAATCTGACCTGCAGGATGAGGTGATATGGAATATAAAGAATTTGCTGAAGGTTTTACGTGCATTTGTCTATGTGTGCACATATGTGTTTTCCCTTACAGAAAGTATGTTTTTGCTGGAAACCGATCAGCCCAAGGGCCTGTTGGTGTTTGGAGTCTTCACATCCACAAGGTAAGACCGACATCGATGAAGCCAACTGCAACATTCCTGCAGGCCTCAGTGGTTATGTTAATCACTGACTGGATATCAGCGGGAAGGGGATGTGCTCGTCAAAGGGCTTGTTACATAGAGACATCATGTGTCATGTTTCCGAACAGCTTAGTTAGAGGATAAACTATCAATTACAACATCCTGGTGGCTTCACCATATGGCCTTCGTTTTAATGTTCTTTCCTTCTGATCCCAAACAGAAGTCCTTTATTTATGGTACAGAACAAGTCAATTTGAGCAGGCCTTAAGGTTTCTAATACTATTAAAATGATGATGAATATAATTTAAACATCATGATCTTTGACATAAGAAATGAAGGAAAGAAAGGTTTACCACATAGTGTCTAAACCTCTGTGGTAACAAAAAACACACTGAAACTGATTACTCTGATTCAGCCAAAAATCTCAGTCAGCAAAGCTGCATGGCAGTTTCAGAGGAAGGAATGGTCACTTGATTCATCTGTTCTGATCTCTAATTGAGTTTGTCTGGTTAACCAGGGGTGACACTGCCACAGGCCCTCGATCTGCCTGAGGATCATAGAAAGGTTACGGTAGTGTGTCCTGGCTCAAAGAAGCTAAACCAAACAGTGGGATCCTTGAGGTTTCTTAGCTCTATATTATTCCTATCTGTGTTTCTTCCTTCATCTCCACTTTGCTCAGTATGCTTCTGCTCCCCTTTTCAACAAAGCCTCTTTTATGTGTTAAGCAGTGTGGTTTTAAATGACTGAGCCAAACCACATCAGATCAGCAGGGGGACATAGGTGAGCCGTCCCCACGGGCGAGTGTCAGCAGTTCCACCCAGACTGGATAACTCACACATGTTTAGAAACAGAAATCTTAATAAACAACTGTAAAATATTTAAGCTGGGCGGGTCCGGGGTTGTGAGTGTAGTAGGTTTCCACTGTTGTTTTTTATTAATGTGTGCATTTCCTCAGCTCTGTGTTTAAAGGCTCCGCAGTGTGTGTGTACAACATGGCCGACATCCTCACCGTCTTCAACGGCCCCTTCGCTCACAGAGAGGGGCCCAACTTTCAGTGGGTAGCCTTCCAGGGGCGCATCCCTTATCCAAGGCCCGGAACTGTGAGTGAATTTCTAGACCATTTATTTATTGATTGATTGATTAATTAAAATTTCACATTAAATATTCATCTTAACCTGACCTCCATACACATCTCAAGCCAGTAAAGAAGTAAGGGGGGAAAAAAACTTGTATTACAAGCCTCTTGAAAAATGAATAAGAAACATCAGGGATTTACAGGTAGAATGAGTCTGATTTTCCTTTTAAAAAAAACATATGTAGACTCATACAAAAATAATTCATCTCAATCATCACTTATGACCCACTAGAAGTGTGTGGGGTTGTCTGTATCTGCTGAGATCGTGCCTCCTTATTTTCTTGTGTTTGGGGCGAGTCTGGGCCTGGTTAATGGGACTCTCAGTACAATTCTATAATGTCATTTTTGCAGATTGTGGAAAGATATAATGTTAACAAGTGTTTGCAGGATAAAACCTGTGGGGTAGGATATGAGAATGATGTTCTTTTTAACTCGATAGCTCACTTCCTTTTGTTTCTCCAGTGTCCCGGTGGAGCCTTCACACCTGACATCCAGACAACAAAGGAGTTCCCAGACGATGTGGTGACCTTTGTACGGAATCATCCAGTCATGTTCAACCCCATCTACCCAGTGGGGAGGAGACCCCTGGTGGTTCGGACCAACACTGACTACAAATACACATCAGTGGCAGTGGACCAGGTCATGGCTGCAGACGGCAACTACCAAGTGCTTTTCCTGGGCACAGGTATGAATGTAGACAGTTCTGCAGATTCTAGCAAAGCACGCCTTACTTTGAGGGTTTTTAAAGCCTGTTATCTTATGAAGCAATAATTTCTTATGGCTATATTATTTCATATATATCCTCTGAAAAGTACCTATTTTAGAAGTAGTTTGGTTGGGTAGGAAATTGATTTAAAGGGATAATAAGTGATTGTAATCCAATACACTTTTAAGTCAGTGAATATTTCCTCACGGTACTCTCCCTTTACAGTTTTTCTTGATTGCTTAAACACATTTCTTGAAATGATGCCTCTTTTTCTCAAAACTCTAAACACAAATCCACAACTTTTGACCCAATTCCCCAAACATCCTATTTTCAGGTCAAAATGAAGCTCTCCACTCAAAAGCATTCAATCTTGCTGAAAAACCAAACTTTGCCCTCAGACATAACACACAAGCCCTCAAAAACACACACACACACACACACACACACACACACACAGTCTTACACACTGGTGAGATAAATTCAAAACAATGCAACAAAAACTGGTTATAAGTATTGTTGCTTGTGGTTCTCACCCTCAACAATCTTTTCACATGATGAACATGACAAAATAAATAAATGTAAACATTTGCACATGTTTTTTATTCCTTAGTGTACTGTACAGTACAACACACCAAACAGCTATTTATTCTGCCCCAGCATCCTGTCTTTGGTATGGGACAGGCCAGAGATCGTCCTCGTCCTCTTCCTCGTCCTCCTCCTCCTCCTCGTCGTCCTCGTCCTCCTCCTCCTCGTCGTCCTCCTCCTCGTCGTCCTCCTCCTCGTCGTCCTCGTCCTCCTCCTCCTCCTCGTCGTCCTCGTCCTCGTCGTCCTCGTCCTCCTCGTCGTCCTCCTCCTCCTCGTCGTCCTCCTCCTCCTCCTCGTCCCCCTCCCCTCCTCGTCGTCGTCCTCGTCGTCGTCCTCCTCCTCCCCCTCCTCCTCCTCGTCGTCGTCCTCCTCCTCCCCCTCCTCCTCCTCGTCGTCGTCGTCGTCGTCCCCCTCCCTCTCCTCCTCGTCGTCCTCGTCGTCCTCCTCCTCCTCCTCGTCCTCCTCCTCCACTTTATCTTCAAACACCACTCTTCCTCCATCCTCCTCCTCACAATCATCAACTTCCTGTTTGGATGAACTTTCCTGTATCCTCCGTGACGTCAATCT
>NC_060165.1:17907528-17912365 GCF_021292245.1 Micropterus dolomieu | reverse complement strand
CCTCCTCGTCGTCCCCCTCCTCCTCGTCCCCCTCCTCGTCGTCGTCCTCCTCCTCCTCCTCCTCGTCCCCGTCCTCCTCCTCCTCCTCCTCGTCCCCCTCCTCCTCCTCGTCGTCGTCCTCCTCCTCGTCCCCTTCCCCCTCCTCCTCGTCGTCCTCCTCCCCTCGTCGTCGTCCTCCTCCTCCTCCCTGGTGTCCTACACCTCTTTCTTCAGATTTCTCTGGATCCATTGTTCCAAAAGTGAAGGAACTAACTCTGGCCCTTTATCTATCTATTGAAGGCTCTGATTGGTGTGTTATCAATTATGACTCTTTGTGTTTCCACCTGGGTAGCTGTGTGCTAATTGAACTCAGCCTGTGCTGATTGAGTGAACAATATTGAATGTTAGTGTTTTCTCAATGACCATATGGTGTAGGCAATGAGAAATGAAGGGACTTGTGTGTAGCGTTTAGGGAAATGGGTGTGCTTTTTGAAAAATGGAGTTATGGTTTTATGATTTTAGTTCAAAAGCCTGCAAATAGTGTTTAAGCAATTGAGAAAAAACTGTAAACCTCACTTGATTCCAAAGTAAATCAAATTGCTTGAACAATTGTTTTTAAGTCGAAGGATTATCAGGAGATTCTCAAAAACAGGTGAGACTGCAATTATTTCATTGAACTGGTGATTTTTTTTCACTTTTTCTTTCCACAAGCCACCAGAAAACATATGTGCACAGCCAATGAGATGTGTCTTACCACATGCAATGCAAAAAGACCTATAGATATTTTTCATTTAGATATAAAATCTGAGTTAACATTTTGCAGGTAGGGTAATAGAAACGGAGATCCCAAAGTCTGTCTTTTTAAAATACTAAAAAAAGAAAAAGTAATAAATTGATACTATATAAAATTACAATGATGAATATTTTTTTCACTGCAAGTAAATCTAAAATTATTAAAGCCTGCATTCAAACTCGAGCATTACGACCGATATTAATATTTGAAAGTGTAAAGAATGTGATAAATATTTATTGGGTAATAGTCATTTAACAAACATTTCAAAAGTAAATGATTGTTGAGTCGAGTCCCATTGCCACAGCTGGCAATAAGACAAACAGATAACAGAGATTACACCGTGGGTGTGGTAGCAAATTTGAAAAGACAGACGTGACAGCATGACACAGCATCTATCATAAATGATGCTACAAATTGGAGAGGACTTTGATTTCTTATGGTTTCATTTTTATTGAATCAGGCGTTTCTCTTATCTCTACCATGTTTGTTTTAATCAAATGTCAATCCTTATATTGTCACTTGTTTTTAGAAAATACCTGAACATGAACGTGCATTATCTCACCTCACAGGCAGAAAGATATTAAGACTGATTATGGCATTAAATATTGCTTTAGAGAGCATTAGTGTAGAATATGTACCTATATCAGTTGTTTCTGCATTTACAACAGGGTGGTTAAACAGTATAGTGTGTGTGTGTGTGTGTGTGTGTGTGTGCGCATTACGCATGCATTCATGTCCAGACGTGTGCACATTTGCATTCAAAAAGCCACTCTGGGACTCTCACACACAGCTGCTCGGGATTATCAGGCAGCGTCCCCATTCTGTTTCTCCTGCCTGGATTCTTGAAGAAAAGCCAGTGCTGTCCAACCATATCTGAGCCAAAAATTCTGCTTTGTCTGACGGATGAGGGAGACGCTCTTATCAGGCATTTCCAGGAGTTGTTACTGTAACTCCTTCTCCCTGCTCTGCTGCTCTGACTCCCAGGACAAAACAGCCTTGTTGATGATGGTAGTGTTGCATTTTGCCCTTTTCATGGCCCTTGTCTTCCCTTGTGAGGGCTTAAGAGCTTCCATTCCCACTCCTGCCACAGTTGATTTTGCTATGGAAACTGGCCATGGCTATCTGCCTAATTCAAAAGCAAACATGGGCAAAGGAAAACAGACTTGGAGTTTATTTTTTTCACTAGCAGTATTGTATTTTCTCTGACAGTACACGTCTGGGCATTCTTCGTTGAGTGTGTGTAGCCATATCTGTTTCACATGGTTGTTACCAACTCATGACATGTCTGCTTTCTGCCCCCAGACAAGGGTACAGTACAGAAGGTGATTGTGCTGCCCAGCAATCATTCCCTGCATGAAGATCTGATCCTGGAGGAGCTGGAAGTGTTTAAGGTCAGCTGTCTGTTTTTTCTCCCCCCTTTTTTTTTCCCACTCTTACTTTCATCCCTTTTCTTTCCCCAAATCAAAGGCGTGGAGGAGGAGGGTGTGCGTGGACCTCAACACAAAGGCCAGGGGCAGATAGACAAAGGCAGGGTGGCATTCAGGAGATGGATGTTCTGCAGTGTAGTGCAGCGTAGAGTGATAGGAAACATGCCTGCATACTGCAAGAGTCTGGTTGTTGCCCCGAGTGAACCTTTGCACATGTTGTTTTATCTTGGCTTATATCAGTAAAAGCATAATCAACCTGTGATCAGACTATTGCTCTTTTGATCTTCCACTGCATCTGGACTATAGCAGCCTGTCACTCAGAAGAGATTTATTCTCAGAAGACAGAATATTTTTATTCTAGAAAGTTATGGATATCTGGCGAGAAGGTAATCCTAGGTGATTGCTTTCTCGGCTATAACTATTTTATTTCTCAAAGAAAAGTGTGATAAGCTGTTCTCAGCTTTTGAAATACACACTTAAACCCCTTTCAGAAAGAACGTGAAGTTTTGCAGTGAGACGCGCCTTTTTTATTATTTTGTATCGGCATTTTTCTTTTTTGCCCAGAGTTAGAAGAGAAGGTCAACACCAGACTCATGTCTGTATGATAGGAAGCTGCTACCAGCAGTAGCCTAGCTAAAATAAGTTACTTACATAAGGTTTTGCCAGGATTAAACAAATAAGGCATAACATGTATATTAGTGAGTAGAGGTGCTGGTGGTCGGATTCTGTTACCTTTGGAGAGAGCCAGGCTACCTGATTCCCCTGTGTTCCCAGTCGTTATGCTAAGCTAAGCTAACCAACTGCTGGTAGCAGCTTCATATTTAACGTACAGACATGAGAGCGGTGTTGATCTAATCATAAACTCTCAGGAAAGCGAATAAGCATATTTCCCTAAACTGTTCCCAGCTATAAATTTTGATAGATATAATGGCAAAAATTTCTAAAAGCTCTGAACTTGGTTCTTCTATGTGCTATTTTTCAGAATCAAGCTGTTACAAACTTAAGAATATCCTCAAAAAAAGTAAGTGTCCTTCCAACTTTGCTTTCCTTCCTTTAGGACAGTTTTATTGTTTTAATATGTTATTCATTGTCTGTGGCCTACTATGTAATGCTCAAAACTAAAATCTCCTGTGCATAACAAGCCTCAAAGTCAAGGAAATAATAAGCCATAATTTTTTCGCCGCTCTGCCTCATTTTCCTGTCAGCCGGCCACTTATTAAGACAAACAGGGTGGCTGACATTTGAACTGTTTACTTTGCAGCAACAGCTGTACGTCAGCTCAGACTTCGGGGTCTCGCAGGTCTCCCTGCACCGTTGTCAAGCTTACGGCTCGGCTTGCGCTGACTGCTGCCTTGCCAGGGACCCCTACTGCGCCTGGGACGGACTCAGCTGCTCCCGCTTCTATCCCACTGGCAAAAGGTACACAAAGGTTTAAAGTTTTAGGGTTCATAACTGCGGTTTTTTGCCTGTATTCAGTGTATTTAAATTTCACACAAAGAAGGATTTAGTGTCCACCAAGAACTGTTCCCTTGGCAGTGTAGACAAAACTATGCAAGAGCCTTTAAGGCACAATTCAAAGAGCCAGCTATTCAAAACTTACTCATGTGTTAAATAAACATCAGCATAAGGCAGAGTTTTGAATAGTATACATTATTTATGTTCACTTGTGTTCAGTTTTGCCAAATTTGCAATGAGAATCTAGTGAGATGTTGGGCCTCCAATAGGCAACCAAAGTAGTATTAATCAGTAATACAACAAATATGAAACTAATCAATGTACCACACCCATTTATATTGAATATGGGCAAAAATAAGAACAGAAAAGAGCTGCTCACAGCATGTGATGGCAAAAAGATCACATGAGTGGAATCCTTCAGTACCGACTTCAATGAAGCCCTGTCATTGATTTTGCTTTTGTTGTTTCCCTCCCTCCGTCTAGACATAACACAGACTGGGAGGTACGAGCGACACCTCGCCTCTAAACCAATACCTCTCTAGTCTCTTTAAGGACCAGCTGTCTGTCTCTTGACATTCCAGTCAGTCGCAGGTCAAGTTTAGTTTGGTCACAGAACAAAAGCGCAGCCCGTTTTCCTGCGAAAAATGTGTCTGAAATGTGTCAACTGTTTACATGTTCTTTTCTTCAAGCTGTTCTATATGAGTGTGCACCACTGAGCAGAATAACAGTCAGATTTTCCCCATGTTGTTTTGGCAGTGACTAACTCCCTCCACAGTTTTAATATGAGATGAACATGTGAGGTGGAAGATTGTTATGATTGTGCATTTTTTTTCTGTATTTAGTTGTCATTTGCTAATACTCATTACTATGTTTTTTCTTTTTTAGGAGAAGCAGAAGGCAGGACATTATGCATGGGAATCCACTCACTCAATGCAGAGGATTCAATCTAAAAGGTAATTAAAGCTAGATGAAACATGTTTATATTAACAAAGGATCAAATGACTATGTGAAATGTGAAAGGTGATGTTCATAGGGACCACTCAAACCCATAGAAAGTTTTCACTCAACCAAGCACTTAGCCTCTTTTAGCTAATGGTTTAGATTTTACAGCCCACAAATTACACTCTCATCAGCCTCACAACAGCAGGAAGTTGATTTCAGCAACAAAAAAAGCTAGATATTT
>NC_060165.1:17895775-17907428 GCF_021292245.1 Micropterus dolomieu | reverse complement strand
TGCCTGTATTCAGTGTATTTAAATTTCACACAAAGAAGGATTTAGTGTCCACCAAGAACTGTTCCCTTGGCAGTGTAGACAAAACTATGCAAGAGCCTTTAAGGCACAATTCAAAGAGCCAGCTATTCAAAACTTACTCATGTGTTAAATAAACATCAGCATAAGGCAGAGTTTTGAATAGTATACATTATTTATGTTCACTTGTGTTCAGTTTTGCCAAATTTGCAATGAGAATCTAGTGAGATGTTGGGCCTCCAATAGGCAACCAAAGTAGTATTAATCAGTAATACAACAAATATGAAACTAATCAATGTACCACACCCATTTATATTGAATATGGGCAAAAATAAGAACAGAAAAGAGCTGCTCACAGCATGTGATGGCAAAAAGATCACATGAGTGGAATCCTTCAGTACCGACTTCAATGAAGCCCTGTCATTGATTTTGCTTTTGTTGTTTCCCTCCCTCCGTCTAGACATAACACAGACTGGGAGGTACGAGCGACACCTCGCCTCTAAACCAATACCTCTCTAGTCTCTTTAAGGACCAGCTGTCTGTCTCTTGACATTCCAGTCAGTCGCAGGTCAAGTTTAGTTTGGTCACAGAACAAAAGCGCAGCCCGTTTTCCTGCGAAAAATGTGTCTGAAATGTGTCAACTGTTTACATGTTCTTTTCTTCAAGCTGTTCTATATGAGTGTGCACCACTGAGCAGAATAACAGTCAGATTTTCCCCATGTTGTTTTGGCAGTGACTAACTCCCTCCACAGTTTTAATATGAGATGAACATGTGAGGTGGAAGATTGTTATGATTGTGCATTTTTTTTCTGTATTTAGTTGTCATTTGCTAATACTCATTACTATGTTTTTTCTTTTTTAGGAGAAGCAGAAGGCAGGACATTATGCATGGGAATCCACTCACTCAATGCAGAGGATTCAATCTAAAAGGTAATTAAAGCTAGATGAAACATGTTTATATTAACAAAGGATCAAATGACTATGTGAAATGTGAAAGGTGATGTTCATAGGGACCACTCAAACCCATAGAAAGTTTTCACTCAACCAAGCACTTAGCCTCTTTTAGCTAATGGTTTAGATTTTACAGCCCACAAATTACACTCTCATCAGCCTCACAACAGCAGGAAGTTGATTTCAGCAACAAAAAAAGCTAGATATTTTTCTCCATTTGGTGGAAAAGCATAACAGAGCTAACACACTCACTCACCTTACATTTGTCAGGTAGGCATAAACACATCTCCAAATAAATGCTAATGTTGCAACGTATTAGCAGGATAAGTAAATAGGCAAGTTTGTTAACATGCTAAGCCCTAACACATTTAGGCCTGTAAGGTGATGTCAGTGTTGTGTTATGAGTGAAATAAGTCCACATTTGATGGTAAAACAAGTTTGATGAACAAATGATTGTAGTTATTTATGCTGAATATAATACTGTATTCATGTTTGAGTCCAGGTACAGCACAGCATCCGTCACGAAAATTCGACTGGCAGGGTGCAGTTTAATGAGAGGAGAGGATTTGCTCCCTAGAGTGTTCCATTTCCGTGAACAGTTTACATCTCTAAACTACTACGAGCTTGGGGAACCAACCATATGGCCATTACCGCTAATTAGTCATAACCCTGTCATACATCCAGCTGAGTGATGAACCATTTGGCCGCGTCAAAAAAAAAGACGCGGTAAATGAGATGAAACTGAGTTGGTCCGGTGTGTTGAGGGTTATTTTGTTAGTCTGTAAAAACTGAAGAAGCCTGGATGGAGTTTGGTTGTGTTGCAGGCGTCAGACTAAGCTCTGTGTCAACATTTCACTCTCACAGTTCAAACAGATTTGAGTCCATCTGTGGGGTTTGTGTCTGTCAGCAAGTGACGTCTGACGTGTGTGTGTGTGTGTGTATGTGATAGCCTACAGAAACGCACTGGAGATGACGCAGTACGGTGTGAAAAACAACACCACCTTCCTGGAGTGTCTTCCCAAATCTCCCCAGGCCTCGATCCGCTGGCTGATTCAGAGGGATAATGACAGAAGGAAAGAGGTCAGTTGGACAATAAAAGACCTTGTTATGATATATAGGGAGCTGTCTGGTGTTTTTCTCATATAGTCAAATAATACATCAAACTTTTAAACATGTCAAAGCAATCAAATGAGCTTACACGCTTGACGAGGACTTGTCTCGCCTGAGGACTAACACAATGAACACTTAACGGCAGCGGAGCATCCTAATGAGCAGTGATATAGATCAAACATGATATGGACCTTGACTAATGACTGGATTCTCAAAGGGAAAACATTTATCAAATATTCGACAGGGTGACCTGTGACAGATTAAATAAAACTGGGCAAGAGAGTGCCTGCTTGATACAGACACATGTTATATGGATTTTGTGCTCACCTCTGTGGCGCAGACCAGAGTAATGACCATTTTATAGCCTTGTCCCCATGAGAATAGACATTGGCCTTAAAATAAATCACTTTAGTTTTATGGCGTGTTATTGCTGGAGTATAAACTAAGGCCTGGCTGATTTTAAAGTAGTCAGTGGAAAAGGAATAAACAGGGTTGCATTTAGGGTGTAAGCACCAGTTGAGTGTATTGGTTATTTTAAATTGACGCCGAAGGCACTTCAGCTTCTTTCAGCACTTCCACTTTGACTGCCATTTCGGCTTCTTACAGTAATTGTATTTCGGCCGACACTGAGACTTCAACTTCTTTAAGTAGCTCATCCATCCATCCATCGTCAACCGCTTATCCTGCGGACAGGGTCGCGAAGGCTGGAGCCAATCCCAGCTGACATCGGGCGAAAGGATAACCCTGGACAGGTCGCCAGTCCATCGCAGGGCCACACATGGACAAACTTTAACTTTAAGTAGCTCAACGATTTCAAATGTTTCAGCATAGTAGTAGCCTACAACATGAACCAAAATAAAGAGTAATCAAGTAATCCATTTTGTAAGTAATCCATCCATTCCTTCTTTTTCAAGCATTTGGGGGGGGGGGGGATATATACACAGCCATTAAATTTTTTTATCATTTGTACTCAGGATTTCGTTGAACCACTGACTTACTTGAGTCATGTTAGTATTTTAAGTAACCCCTTTAATCTGCATTTAATATTTAGTGATGTTTGTGCTGTACAGTTACTATATAGACAGATTAGACCAAATGGACGGGCTTATGACCCATCCTAATTATGCCAACCACAGGTGAAGCTGAGCGACCGTGTCCTCTCCACCGAGCATGGCCTCCTCATCCGCTCCGTCCAGCTGTCTGACCAGGGCCTTTACTACTGCCTGACCACCGAGAACACCTTCAAACGCACCGTCGCCAAGATCCGCCTGCGGGTGCTGAGCGAAGCCATGGTGAGCGTGCTGACAGACAAACAGCAGTCGCCGTGGGCCTGGGCCAGCTCGTTGCACCCTAAGGTCCTATTGGCAGCCTTTAGTCCAGCAGAGAGCCTGGCTGTACAGCAATACTGCAAAGAGAGGAAGGAGCTCCAGAACCTCCAGCAGAGGCAGCAGCAGCAGTCACAGCCACCTGGACCTCTAAGGGGGGATCTGGCCAAACTGAAGCCCCTGCTAGACCGGAGGAAGAGCCGCAACCGCCGCCATCACCCCCCAGAGGTCTAACACAGGGAGCTGGCAGCTGCAGAGACTGACACGCGCACCTTTCCTCTGTTTCTATATCCAGATCCTCCTTTTCCAGCTCTCATCTCAAACTGCAGCGCTGCACTGTGGAGTACAGTAAAACGAGGAGGTGGGTGTGGGGAGTTGTTACTGGGCAGTATCTCCATTTCTTGCATGACGCACTGTGAGCAGATGGCTGTGACATACACTAATTTACACGCACAGGCACCTACAAGCCATTCATTTGCTGTTGCAGTCACACCACAAACTGCAGTGGCCCTGTTGAGTGCCACTAATATACTGTGTACTCAGCTGATATTGCTTATGATAATACGCCTTGAGACGTAGTTGTGGTCAATGATCTTATCATATTTTCTAAATCAGAGGGGGAAATGGACCGGCTACATATTAGCTCACACAGGATTTGTTCTCTGTTCACTAAAAGCGGGGGTCATTTGAAGTCATCATAGTAAAGTAAATAGAGCGTAAAAAGGGACAAAAGGAAGACAGATGCATGTTTAACAGTGAGTGCCCTCTCGAAGTATTATACTAGTATTTTATTAGATTCTACTCACATTTCTGTATTTACTTTAAACTAACAAAATTGTCTCTGCTCAGTGAAATGGCAGGACTTTGTTGCCATCTGTGGAGTAATAAAAACTCACTTTGTTCTCACGGGTTGACAGCCGTGCATATTGTATACAATACAACTATTCATACAAAGCTCAGACGGCAAGTGTCCCCATTAAAAAAAGTGTGCTGTAATTTAAAGGCCAAACTTAATATCCCAGGTGTGCAGATGTTACCCAAACAGAAACACTAGTAAAATATGAATAGAGTACTGAGTAGAATATGAAAGTCTGTGTGAGCTGTTGCAAACATCTTGAACATGATCTCTCTTATATTTATTCCCATTACTCAGACATACTTGTAAGCCTCACTGTAATTTTGTTGCATATTGAATGATACTTCTATTGTTTCAGGCACAGAAGCATGTTTATAGAAATTCATCATTAATGTAAAGGTTGCTTAGTAACCAAGCTAGCAGATACGCACATTTTAGTTCGCCTAAAACCTGGAAATATAGAGTTTTCGTCATAAGGTAAATGGTAAAAGATGACAGTATCCTTTTTCGGATCCACATTTTCCACATTGTCTACAGCAAAGTGGATATACTTTTATTTCGGTAATTGTCAGTGAGTCTGTGAGCTAGACCATTTGATATATGTGAATAGACACTTTTTTTTTCAGAAGCGTAGTTAATGTAGATAGAAGTTATTTTGTTGATTGTGTACAGAGTATTTTTCATTTGTTTGTTTCATCCTTTCTAATTTAATGTTCTGTTGAGTTTTGTGAAACGTGTTTTCATCGTGTATATAATTTCTACATACAGTATATCACCAACTATGACTGTATCTGCAAATTGCAGATATATACAGCATTATTTTCATTTTGAGAAAAGAACTCTTTAGTTGTACCTTCCCTCATACAGATCTCCATGTTTAATAAAACTGTGTGACCAGCATCATGTCAGCTTCAACTCGGTGTAATTTCAGTGTTATGAAACAGTTGTATTTCTATTTATTAATGTCATGATAGCCTGAATAAATCTGTTCAGATGAATCTCAGTTTTACACGAAGACCATCATTTTACTGTCAGACACTGTTATTAATATCATTTCTCAATGTGAGAGTTCTCCTTCTGTTACTGGCCAATACATCATCCGTCTGTCTACTTAATAAATTCCACGGTGGGGCATATCATCACAGTCTTATTATATTGCTTTAAAGTTATTAAATTACAATGTGATTTGGAGGAATACACTTATTTGCTAACACGCCGACAGTTAGATTATAAGATAAATACCACTGTCATGTTTGTAAGGTAAATATGAAGCAACAGTTGAAGCTTAGCCTAGCACAAAGATTGGAAACAAATATAAATGGGAATTTCTACAAAACCTTTATTTATGTAACAAAATAAGCCAAACTATTCAAATGTTAAAGAAAGAATCCAGTAACAACATCTAAATTGTATAATCTGTACTAAAAGTGTAAAAATCATTGGCTCGGCTTTACCGAGGGTTGTGTGGGGGATTTTTTACTCCAGGAAAAAGACAGGCTGTTTCCCCATGTTCAGTCCAGCAGGATGCTGGCCACAGCTTAACTATTTCTTAAAACATTATCACATGAAGAAATTTTAACTTTAAAAGTGTACAAGTCCAGTTCTCAAAGAGGAAAAAATCCTAAATTTCAAAGAAGGGTGCACAAAGACATGAGGAATAAGTATAAAACATATCTATTTTAATCTCAGTTAAAAAAACTGTCATATGTGTGTGTCATGGATTCAGACTGAACAGTCGAATCAAAGACACCCAAGAGGCTGCAGAGGGTAATTTAAACCCCATAAAACCGAAGAGAGGCCTCCTGCTGGGCAGAAATACGGTTTTCTCGCCAAACAAACCCCACCACAGTGTAATCATCACACAGCCCATTTATATTACTCTTTTTGATTTATGGGTCACCCAAGGTAAAGAGAGAACCAAATCATTTTGCTTCAGCTTGCACAATGTGGAGGTTTATTTCAGCCGCAGGACCATCGATGGTGTCTTTTGGACAGAGGGGGATGGAAATCAATTTTGACAATCCAGTACCAGGAAAAGCACACCCAATGAAAAACTCCTTTTTTAGCTTTTATTCATTTTGAAGACACTAGTTCAGCAAAGGATATGAACATTTGCGCAAAATTAGATTCATGTACATTTCTTTAATAGGATGTTCAACAAACATATTACTCCTCTGTGTGGATTAATAACCTGACAGTTGAGAGGAGTCTCCATCTTCTCTCCCTCTAGAAATCCCTGATTGAGTTAATGTTACAGTGGTTACTTGCAATAAAAATAATACTTGGCAAAGGAATTCACCTCTTGAGCTTTACAAAATCACAGTATACCCCCTGGTATCAAAGGAGGTATGACATTATAAATAACACTGAAATTACAAAAAAGTGCAAGTCTATATCAAAAGGTTTGATGTCCCATAGCAGCTTTAATGCACTGTGCTCTGCTTCTGCATGATTCATTCACACAAGCTTGGCTTGGTTATCTCTCCTCCTCACTACACAGTAGGAGATGAGACACAGGGTGAAGAGTGACACACCTATGCCCAGCAGTGCCTGCTGTATTATCTCCAACATCTGGATACGGGAGATGAGCTCTTTCTTAAACATGTCTGCAGTTTCGTCATCCACAACGGCAGTCTGGTTGCAAAGATGGAGACAGAGAGAGAGGGAGTGACTGATTACCATGCATCACAAGCTAACAGACTAAACACTTTGTGCCTGCAGGGCTCTGTTTTTTATTTTACCTCATTCAGCCAAACAACAGGGAATATGGTGTAATCCTTGACTTTCTTAAGCACCCTGCAAGGATAGAGTTCATTAGTTGGCATTCGGTGCAAGATTTGTCTCAAACTTTCTTGTCTTTATTTGATAGTGACAGCAGAGACACAGACAGGAAATGCAAAGAAGCGGGGGGCATGCACATGGTGTGCATCCCAAACACCTTCTTAAAGGAATAGTTTGACATTTTGGGATATACGCTTATTCACTTTACTAGATGAGAAGATACCATGTCTGTACAGTAAATGTGAAGCTACAGCCAGCAGCAGGTTAGCTTAACAGTTAGCATATAAAGCCAAAAAATAGTTTGGCACATAACCCCCATAAAACCACAACTTTTTTTTACAAAGAAAACATATTAGTTTGTAAACTTGCTCACAATTTGTGAGCTGCTTTTGGCCTTGATGCTAAGCTAAGCTAACCAGCGATTGGCTGAAGCTTTACATTTACCATGCAGACATTAGGGTGGTCTCAGTCTTTTCAACCAACTCTTGTCAGGAAAGCAAATACGTGCATTTCCTCATATCTTTTTCTTAAGCACAACTTACGTGATGACCTTTGATGGTCCATACATCATATTCACTTGAATTCTCTTGGCAAACCTCAAGGTGAACCCAGTTGTCTGGTGGGAAAATACCACAAAAAAATGTGCATCAGAGTAGCTGCCACTCAAAGTAAGATATGACAAAGATAAAAAGCCTCTTACTGGTTCCACATCTAGGAAGGTGACATGGTGCTCCTCACTGGGATTGAGTCCAAGCACAGCCTCTTGCAGGTATGGACTTCCATGAAGGAAGTGGGGCAGAGAGATGAAGATAGGTTTTCCTGTTTACATGACAAGGAAAGAAAGGCGATTTAAAATGCCAAGCTGCTGAGCAGAAAGGTAAAACAGCAGAAGAAAGTACTGGGATGCGTCAACCTCCTTTTAGATTCTGGATATGTTGTGCTCAAGTCAACAAATGAACACTGACCGTTTTGACAGGAGCCGATGTCCAGTACTCCAGCCGAAGTGCAATTCTTTGTGGTCTTTGGGTTTCTGCAGAAACATCGGTTTTCTGGGTTGACCGTAGGGGAGGCCAGGGTTTCTGGCTGGAGGGTGTAGCGGTACACTGTAATCCCTTTCAGATTCATGCTTTCCTCAAAGCCAGCTGACACAGACCTGAAGACAAAACAACACAGAGATAAGTTCAAAGTCTCACATGAACTGACCTTCATGTAATCACGGTAATCTTTGGCTCCATTGTGCAACTTTATTCAGACTGACTCTAATACATGACTATGGTTTAGGTACTGGAAAGCTCTGACCTCTAGTGGTTACTGAGTGGAAAGTCCAAATGGTTGCAGCTCTCAGGAGATTTAACATGTTAATCTCTCGTTGACATTTAGTGCCAGTTTAACATTTAACAGCCAGACAAGATCAGATGAAACTGCTCCCACAAAAAGAAACTCTTCATCACCTGCAAATGTCTGACGAGAAGAAATAGAGTGGCTTCTTCTTGTCCAAAAATGGAGGAAATGATGAAGCATCTGAGAAAGTGGGGAGAATAAATCAGGTCAGAGAGGAGACTCATCTGCATTTACAGCTACAGGACTGCATTATAAAAGGGGGGTTCGGAAAAATTAAAAAGGTCATGTAGGCTTTTTACAAAACACATTGCTGCATGAGCCACACCTGTCCCGTTGATCATGTCACAGTACGTATCATTCCAGAACTGTAAGTTCCTGTTGGACACAATTTAATTTGTCAGACAAACGTGCATGGTTTGATTTAACAACCTAAAATATCACAATGATTAAAGACACAGACTCAATATCTCTTTAACTTTATTTGTAATCGGACTCACCTCTTTCCCTGCCACATGTCAATTGCTCCCACTTTTTTGATGTCCTCCTTTCCATTGAAGACAGTGTAATAGCCATCATAGGTGCCATTGTACTAGGGAAAACACATTTTATTTAAGGAACTAATAAAACCATGTGATTTCTTTCTTCTGCGTTTATTATTTTTAAGGTCATAATATAAGTTTACTTACAGGTGCAAATAGGCCCACATTTCCTTTCAACAGGGGGTCTGTGTAACCCCACAGTATTTCCTTGACTGTACGGTACTGGAACAAGGAGGAGTTGCTCGCCTTAATCCTATTCTGTAACAAAACGTGAAGCACCTCTGGAACTGCTGAATAAGCTCCCTGGGGAAAAAAAAGATAAACATTTATCTTTACATTTGTAAAAGCTCAACAAAGTATAATTTCTTTATCAGTCAAAGTTGACGATACAGCACACAAAACTGCTGTGTACACCACTGCTGTGGTTTGCCTGAGGAGATAAGCCCTTCTTTATGACTGTTATACTACATTATTACTTACACAGACTCTCATTAGAATCGCCAGTCCCCATTGAGCTGTGTATCAAACATTAAAGCAAGGGTTCGCAATTTATTTCAGAAGCATTTCTTGTTATAAAACAAAGATGAAAAAATGGTGACTGTTGCGGAAATGGCTTGGCTGCCTGCCTGTCTAACTACCTGCCTGCCTACCAGTGCACGAAAATGTGTTTTGGGGGAGTGGCTTTGAAGGTCAACCTGAAGGGAGGGAGTGGAATTATTCGCACTAGCTGAGTCATTCCACGAAACCGGTACAATTTGGACTTTTTCACAAAAATGTTGTGTTTGAGGGTTCAGGCTAGAGTCAATGTTAGAATTGGGTTTAGGGTCAATTTAGGGTAGGGGTTGGAGTTAGGCAGGGTTGTATAATGAGATGAGGTTTGTAGTTCCCTTTATGCTACTCACAAAAAGCAAAGGTTATACAAAGAAATGATATACACTAGATGGGTGGATATTAGCCTTCTTGATTTTTCTTGAGAAGAAAACAGCCATTTCTGAGCTTTCATTACCAGTGTGGTAAAGAAATGTGCCTGTGTGTGTGTCGCTGTTGTTGGTGCCATCATAGACTTATTGATGCCTGTGATGTGATATGAATAAATCAAACATTATTTCAGAGAAATTTGCTTATCACTGATATGTGAAAATGTATAGGCAGAACACGTAGCTTTTACATGAACATTATTACATTTAACATATGCATTTGGTACAGGACTGTAGATCAAATACAACAATTCATTAAAACAATCGGATAACTTCACAGCCTTGTTATGATCAAAAAAGTAACGGGGTTGAGTGTGACAGGGGTTGTGATTTTTTTCCCCACAGATGGCCTTTGCTCTAAATGTGGTGAATAACAGGAGAGCACATAGTCTGAATGAGATTAAGAAATCATATATATTGTTGAAATAACAAAGATAATTTTCACAAGTAATAGTTTTCCGTGTTTATTTCATGTAATGGGGTTGAGTCGTTAAGCTTGACGACAACAACATCACAATATAAATGAATAAAATACAGTTTTAAAAGAAGGTGGGAACTTGCCTGTCTCTGTATAATGCTGTTTAGAAGACTTACATGATGTGATTTACCGTTGTTGATGTCACATAATTATCACATCATTACTTTTATATGGAGTGGAATGATTTGTGTGAGGGGGTTGAGGGGTTAGTGAACGGAGCTAAATAATGTGATTTTAGTGAATAATCATGAATTTATTTTAATTTTAATTTTAATACACTGAAAATGGTCAGAGGGACTCAAATCGTACTGGTTTCGTGGAATGACCCAGCTATCGTTAGCGCTAGCGTTAGCTTGCGTTAGCTTGCGTTAGCTAACGTTACCATTAGTGCCAACTGATTATGTTACTGTTAAAGGCATTGACAGCCCTTACCCTAACTATCACAGGGGTGTGTGCCTAAACCATGATTGTATGCATGTCGACCAGTTAACCAAGCCAAGGCCGATGTGCTAGTAGGTAAGGTTAACCTCCCTGTGTTGTAATGGGGAACAGAAAACACTCATACAGGTAATTTTGGAGACATCAACTATCACCTATTCTGTCATTTCTACACGAGGGCGTGTTGGTTTACGTGTTATGCTGTGGGTCACTGTGAAAATAAAATCAGCTAACCAGAGTTTTAAAAAATGACAGTATTTTTCTTTAACATTTAAGTAGTTTGACTTATGGCAAAACAAATACTGCCATCTGCTGGTTCCCTAGTAAATCACATTAAGCCTGTTGTAAAGAACTTTGGTGTCTGGTTTGATAGTAATTTAAATTTCAAGCAGCACATCACAAAACTTGTTCAATCATGTTTTTATAAACTTAGAAATATAGCAAAAATCTATGTTAACTTTTAAGGACACCAAGACCATTTTACACGCCTTCATCTCATCACGCCTGGACCATTTTACACACCTTCATCTCATCACGCCTGGATTATTGCAACAGCCTTTTCACTTGTTTAACCCAAAAATCTACTGATCGACTCCAGACTGTCCAGAACTCAGCTGCCAGGCTTTTAACCAGAACAAAGAAATATGACCACATTACTCCTATTTTAGCTTCATTACACTGGCTCCCAGTATGTTTTAGAATTGACTTTAAAATTTTATTGATCACTTTTAAAGCTCTTCATGGCCTCTCGCCTTGTTATATTTCTGACCTTTTAGTCCCATACGCACCAGCACGTACCTTGAGATCCTCGGGCAGAGGTCTGTTGTCTGTTCCAGAGTCTC